>NC_056743.1:824274474-824359474 GCF_019279795.1 Protopterus annectens
GGAGGAAGATTCTCCCTCTTCTGATCAGGGATCCATTTTATCAGAACATTCTGATGCAGAGGAACACTCTTACTCCCCCTTTGAGGATTCGGATGCAGAACAGTCCATCCCTTCTGTATCTCCTCCTGAGGATTTTTCATTTGGTGAAACCTTGCACACCTTGAGGGAACACTTCCATTGGGAAGGCCAAGACTTTTCAGATTCTAAGAAAAGGCTTAGGGAATTTCTTTTGTTACCTCAACACAGACCTCTGGCGATACCCCCTGTTTTGGACATACTTGATGATGTTTATTCGGAGGCTTGCCTTAACCCGGATTCTCTGCCTCCTGCACCAGTCAAACCTGATGGGTATTACAGAGTACCCAACTCTCACCAATTTCTATTCAAAAGTCATAATGCTGACCCTGAAACCATTTCACAAGGCCCCAAGGGATTGAAGGCCTCCACTGCCAAGAATCCACTTCCAGCAGAAAGGGAGTCAAGGTCTTTAGAAAGGTGGGGTAAAAAGGTATATACCTCGGCCACCCTAGCCATAAGGGCCTTAAATTGTCAGTTTCATATGCTTAAATATCAACAGTTCCTGTTATCACAATTAAGGAATAAAATGTCTCAACCTGAACAACCAGATTTAAAGGAGTTACAGGATATGATGCATAGTGCAGAACAAGTGGGTAAACACACTTTACAATGTGGTTATGATGCACTAGAGGCTTCAAGTAGAGCGGCTGCTACAGGATCAGTCATTCGCAGACATGCCTGGCTTAGAGAACAAAACTTGCCTGATCATGTCAAAGCTAAACTTTTAGATGCTCCTTTACAAAGGGATGTGCTGTTTGGTACTAATGCTGAGGAGATACTACTGAAAATGGAAGAAAAAGCCAAATCTATGCAAACTGTCAAAGCCTTTTTACAGGTCCAACCTCCACGTTTTAGCAGAAATTGGCCTTCAAAAAACTGGTCCTTTCCAGCCACTGACAAGCCCCAAAGAGGTAGATACAGACGCACAAGGGGCAGAGGGCAATCACAAGGATCATATAGAGGACGACAATGGCAAACTCCAGCACCAAGAGGTGGCGAGGACAGTGCACAACAATACAGGAAGCAAACCCAATGACTCCCTCATTTTCATGCCAAGCACGTCTCAGCTGGCAGCACCTTTGGGAGGAAAGCTAGCATTATTTGCAGCCAATTGGCATATTGTCACAACAGACAAATGGATCCTGGACATTATAAACAGAGGCTACAAATTTCATTTTCACACTCTTCCAAAAATGAGAGGCATGCCAAACCTGCCACAGAATCAAAGGGCAGAGGCACAACTACAAATTTCAAAGCTCATAAGCATGAGAGCTATTCAAGAGGTACCTACTCACGAACAAGCCCAAGGTTTTTATTCAAGACTTTTTCTGGTACCAAGGAAAGGAACCGACTGGAGACTCATTTTGGACTTATCCATCCTAAACACATTTCTACTCGTACCAAAATTCAAGATGCTCACATTACAGCAACTTCTTCCCATGCTGGGCAAGGAGTTTTGGCTGGTAACATTGGACCTCAAGGAGGCATACCTGCATGTCCCAATCAGACAAAGCTGCAGAAGTTACCTCAGATTTCTTGCGGGTTCACTCCACTATCAATTCTCTGCATTGCCCTTTGGCTTATCTACTGCGCCCAGAGTATTCACAAAGTGCCTGGCATCAGTGATTGCCTACTGCATACTTCAAGGGATACAAATTTACCCTTATTTGGACGACTGCCTGATCCAAGCGGACAGCAAACATATACTTCTGGAACATCTGGCATATGTGACACGGTTATTGCATTCTCTGGGATACACAATCAACAAAGAGAAATCAAGGCTAACACCATCTCAGAAAATAACTTTCCTAGGTGCCAACTTGGACACAAACACCCAGATGGCCTATCTTATGCCAGAAAAACAGGGGCAACTATCTCATTACTTCAAAATACTAGCAAAAAGTACCAGGCTTACTGCAAGGAAAATCCTGCAGGCTCTGGGATTCATGGCATCTTGCATTCTTTTAATCCCATGTGCAAAGCTGCATATGAGGAAACTTCAATGGTACCTAAAAAACCTATGGTCTCAACACAGTCACAGTTTGGAAACAATATTACCAATAATCCCATGTTTGCAAAAGGAATTTCTATGGTGGGCCCAAGCATGCCAAGCAAACACAGGCCTCCCATTCAGCAAGCCTCAAGCAAAACAAGTTATCACAACAGACGCCTCAGATTACGCCTGGGGGGCACACATGACGGACAGGTGCATCCAGGGCATATGGTCTCAAAAAGAAAAGCACCTTCACATCAATCAAAAAGAAATGCTAGCAGTAATAAATGCAATTACAGCTTTCAAGGACTTCCTGCATCCAGGGCAATTACTGATAAGAACAGACAACACCACAGTAATGTGGTACATAAACAAACAAGGAGGAACACATTCATACCCCTTGTGCAGACTAGCCATGACTCTTTGGAACTTGGCTCTGGAATGGCAAATCGAACTTCAAGCCCAGTACCTGCCAGGATTGGAAAACACGCTGGCAGACAATTTAAGTAGAAATATGACAGATCCACACGAGTGGAAGTTACATCCTCAGGTGTTTACAGAAATAACCCAAGTGTGGGGGAGGCCAGACATAGATCTTTTTGCCTCCCACAGGAATCATCAATTGGAAACGTTTTGTTCAAGGACCTTTCATCCAAAGGCCTGGAGAGTGGGCGCACTTTCATTCAGTTGGACAGCATGGACAGTTTACGCATTCCCACCTCTGCCTCTCCTGCCCAAGGTACTTTTGAAAGCAAGAGCAGACAGACCGAAGATGATACTGATTGCTCCAGATTGGCCACGGCAACACTGGTATCCACTGCTGAGGAGCCTAACACATACTCCCCCCTGGTCCCTGCCTCTAATGCCTCTTCTGCTGACTCAGCACAGCTACAAAACTCTCCACAGTCAGCTGAAAACACTCAATCTCGCTGCATGGAAAATTCCTTAACACCACAACAGACCCTACTCTCCAAGGAGGTGCAGGATGTCATTTTGGAGGCCAGAAGGCCATCTACTAGAAAAGCTTACTCCAAAATGGAAGCGGTTTTGTTCTTGGAATGAGAAAAAAGGCCAGGACCCTAGAAAACTGAACTTGCCTCAGGTATTACAGTATCTAGCTGAGCTGCTGAACAGTGGACTTTCATTTTCTTCCATAAAAATCCATGCCTCAGCCATTTCTGCAGAATACAACACGGATCCTCCTTTATTTTCTCACCCACTCTTACGACAGTTCCTCAGAGGGGCTAAGAATATTAGACCACCAAGGAAACAACCAATACCAGCCTGGGATCTTAATTACATGATAGAAAAATTAACATTGCCTCCTTTTGAACCAGCTGCCTCAACAGATTTGCAATATTTGTCCTGGAAAACTGCCTTCCTTCTGGCTATCACTTCAGCTCGTAGAGTTTCGGAACTACAGGCCCTCATGGCAGTGCAGCCCTTTCTCATTTTCCATCAGGACAGGGTTTCCCTTCGTACCAACCCATCATTTATGCCTAAAGTGGTATCCAGGGTAGCTTTAAATCAATCAAACACTAGCCCTCGCTCGTACGACTGCTCGGCCAACCAACCTTGGAATAAACACAAAAAAAAAAAAGAAAAAAAAAAAAAACACAAAAAAAAGCAGCAAATCAATGAATAATGTTTGTCAGCATAGTAGAAAATATTAGTTTATATGGTGTTGTATTAGGTATGAAAATAAATGGCTTGAATACAATATGTATAACTATATGGTCAAAAGTTCACTGTCACGATAACATGACTTATAAATGGTCATTGAGACCAGGAGGAAAAAGGGCTCCAAGATGTGTAATCCAATATCTTTCTTTGTGTCTTGGATTATTTTGCATTAGGTATGATTATTTGGTTTAAGCAGACTTGTATAACAATATGTTTTCATATATATTTTGCTGTGTTGCTTTAAATCTGTTTCAGTAGCTTGATGAGAATGTCTATTTTCCTATTGGTTCACAACAGTATTTATACTGACGCTGTTATTGGATTTTGAATAAATTTTTTTACTCACTGATGAAGGCTGGTGCCGAAACTAGTATGAGTATTTGAATCTGGACATATTGTCCGTTTTTTTCGCCTTATATTAAACGGTGAAACTATCTTGCTGGCTTTTTTTTGTGTTTATTCCTAGCTTTAAATCAAGCCATACACCTTCCTACCTTTTACCCCAATCCTCAAAACAAAGGGGAAAGGCTGCTACATTCTTTAGACATCCATAGGCAGCTACGTTACTACTTGGACAGAACAAAGTCCTTCAGGAAAGCAGAACAACTCTTTGTGTCCTATGCTGTAGGGGCTCAAGGCAAGCCAGTTTCCAAGCAGACTATTTCAAAGTGGATAGGCCACTGCATACGGTTTTGTTATTCCTATCATGGGAAATCTGTTCCTACAGGTATCAGATCACACTCCACCAGGGCCACAGCTACCTCTACAGCCTTCCTCAGAGGAGTACCTACCAAAGATATTCTGGAGGCAGCCACTTGGAGTTCTGTACATACCTTCACAAAACACTACCACCTGCCTTTATATTCCAGAACCAGAGCAGGCTTTGCCACTGCTGTTTTGCAGGGCATTCTGGCTCAACCCAGTTCCTCCTAGTACCTACCACCCTGTGCGTAGCTTTGGGACTCTACCCATCTGTGATTACTGCAGCTGTATGCACGATGAACATAGTACAGTTTTGTACCTACCATAAATGTAGATGTTCGAGTGCTAATACAGCTGCAGTACAGGTTTCCCTCCCTCCTTCCCCACTTGGTAAAGGCATGGGGCCTAACAACCTCTTCATACAACCTGACTGGGTTATCCTTCTATGGTTTATTTGCTTGCAACCACTGTTTTTGGATTATATTGCATTGCATGTATACACATATTAGCATAATCTATGTATTGCCTTCCTTCTGGGGGCACCTGACATCGGGGGCAAGAAAGACTGAAGAACATGGCGTCGGCTGTGTGTCATATACTCTGGCCTCACTGACGTCAGAAGAGAAAGCGACGACAACCGACGCCGGACCAAGACTTTGGAATTCGGCCGACCGAGGGACCGCCTGACGGCAGAAAACCCATCTGTGATTACTGCAGCTGTATTAGCACTCGATCATCTACATTTATGGTAGGTACAAAAGTGTACTTTTTTAATTTTCGATCTTATGGTATCGCTGTTTTGAAATAAGATGTTATGAGTTTTCGACATTTTGAAGTAGAACCATATATATATGTGTGTGTGTGTGTGTGTGTGTATGTGTGTATATATATATATATATATATATATATATATATATATATATATATATATATAAATAAAATGTGTGTGTCTGTGTGTGCATATAAACACAGAACTACATATATGCACACACATGCACACACCTAAAGCAAGAATCTGAACATCTGTGAGAGAGAGTTTGAGAGAGTTTTACCCCCACTTGGCTCAAGAATTCTAGACAAAGCCAAAACGATGAGCGTAGGGGGGATGGACCAAAATCAGTGACATGCTTTTAATGTTGTTCTTTTAAACATAGAACACTTTCTGGAATAACACATTTTGTGCTGGAATACTTTTTTTCCTGAGAGATAGTATGAAACTCAAATGTCTAGTTATTATTTTATGACTGCACCATGGTGATTTGCAAGAAAACCACAGATTTGACAAGGAAACCCATGTAGTGAGCTGGCAGCAACAACAGCAAGTTACAAGGAAGACGTACACCCCCTCCAGCTGAAAACAAAGAGGTACAGTTTAGTAAAAACTGCAAGAAAATATTAGCCAAGCTGGAGTTTTCACTATTTGATAACATAAACCTCATAACCCCCTGTAACGGAAGCCCATAGGATGTATGCAAATGACTCCTTAAGGACATCAAGTGATTCAGCTACATGGGTTCTGAATGTCTATGATTTTTTATAGTCAGGCCAATAAAGCCAAAACCCACTAGCTGTGGACTTGCATGTTTTGGCCTTCTTATTAACCTCATCACCACAGCATAAGTGGATAGTTTGGTTGTACTTCAGAAGCACAGGGACTTTAAACCCAGTTTGATGCCCATACAGATTAAGCCGCCCATGTGGCCAGTCACACAGTAATGTATCACACAATTTACACATAGACACAAAGAGAGGGCATAAAGAAATGCCTTCAGTGCAACTTTAAGGAAGTACTTTTAACTTTTCAAAATTGCTGTGAAACAAAACAGCTAAAATTAAAAGCATTATTGTATGCACATGTATAGTATTTTATTTTCTGTAAAACCTGCAAGAACCCCCCTCCCCCCAACATGCACGCATTTTTAAGAACACAGTAAAGGGGTTCATGGAAGCTGTAGACACACCCATATCAAAGACACTGATAAAAACAAAGTCTGTGGCATTGCTTCTGTTGATCATAATCACACATCCCTGCACATTAAATCTGCAAACAGATCAGACGTTTTCTACATACTTTATGCATCCGAGATAGGTGCTGAACTTTGCTTCAGAAAGAGTGGTTGGTTAAAAAAAAAAAAAAAAAAAAAAAAAAAAAACTGCTTTCCTCTGTGATAGTGGGACAGTGTGGTTAGTTAAAGCATATTGTCTATTTACAAAAATTGGTGTTTTCTGCAATATGATAATTAACACTTCACTGCTCAATCTTTCTAAACAAGTAGCAGAGGTCATATTATTTTACCACTTCCACAAACAACTTCTTTTGGCTTTTCCCAGTTAGGGGTCACCACAGCGGATCATCTGTCCGCTCATGATTGGCAGTGGAGTTTTTACGGTGTTGAGTTGCCAGCCCGGCGCCCAACCTTCCACAGAAGGTACACAGGTGCACACACTCACACCTAGGGCCAATTTTGAGTGTCCAATTTACCTACATGTACCTCTTTGGTATGTGGGAGGAAACCGGAGCACCCGGAGGAGACCCACACGACCACAGGGAGGACATGCAGACTCCGCACAGAAGGCACCCCAGCCGATAATCAAACCGGAGAACCTCTTGCTGTGAGGCAGCAATGCTAACCGCTGCACCACCGCGGCCGCCCCTATTCTTAATACTTGCCACACTAAAGGTTCACATTATAAAGGGAAAATGCAGCAAGCACAAGAGCTGTTATAATTAGCTGCACAGTGGTTTAAAAGCACTAAATCAAGTCACCTTGTACAATATTACGTCTAAGTGTCTTTTTCCTTTTTCATTTAACTGCTGTAGCTCTCACTCACCTTCACTCTGCTTGGAACTTTAACTGTACTCTGCCTCCTCCATCCATAACTTAGTATTTATTTTTCCTCACTTCTCACCTAACATTTCTTCTACAACCGACTACTAGTGTACCCTTCTCATCTAACTTCCCCCTGTCCAATTTATATTGCCCTCTTTGTCCCTTCACTTTCAGGTAGACTCTTCTCTGGCTGTTCTTATACTCCTTTCCGCTCAGACACCTGTATTCTGTGCACTGTTACTAGTTTTTTTCTCTCACAACTTAATTTCTCACTATTATACGACTTTCCATTTTTAATCAAGTATATCCTGCACTCTTTGTTTAGCTAGCTGTACTGCTTAGATTCTAGTTTATTGTATTGTACTAATTTTACTCTTAGAGCTTTTCTCCCTGGGCCTCCGCTGAAAATGGGCTCTGCTTGGCCCAGTGGACTATTGTGGGAAGCGAATGCCAATAAATAAATTAGTTACGATGGTTGGCACTGCAGATTATCAATAGTATCTTAATGAAGAAATCTGATTGTGCTTGCAATTGTCAAAGCAAAGGCAAAAAATTACACACAAAAAAAGTTAGTTTCGCAAAATATGTACTGCCAAAATCGAAACATAGTGTACCGATTCTGTACTAATTCTGTTGGTACAATTTCTTTTCTTTTTAAAAGATACTGGAAACAGGTATTCAGCAGTACCTCTTGGCAGCAAAGCAGTGTATGTGTTAGCAGTCGCAATCTGTCCCACTTGTCCCTACTCAGAACCCCTACTCTCCTCTCCACTCCTTCACCCTGAATTTCTGGTTTAACCTGCCAAAAAAAAAAAATGCCTAATAATTCACACTTATCACAGACTCTCTGCTTGCCTTGATCTGACTGCAGCAGTAGCTGCTGTAGCTTGAAATAGGTTGGTGGTTGTCGCTACTTGCTTTCTGCTTCAGATTTGCAATCCAAGTGAATCGGTCACTAGTCTGATTGGAACACCAAGAAGAAAGTAACCCTCTTGAAGAAAACTCAAAGTAGGTGGGAATGCACAGAATGCAAGGGATTTAGGGATATGTAAACATGTTCCTCCCCCCCCCCTGTACAGAAAGAGTTTTAACCCTGTGGCATCAGAGAAGCATTCCCACGAGATGCTTCTTTGGTGGGCTGAAAAAGTGGAATTTGATTTTTTTTTGGTTAACAGAAAAGTGCAGGGCCCCTGTAGCAACAGGGCCGTATTGCATTCAGTCAGTCCAGTCGGCCTATGGCTGGCCCTGAGGTAGTTAGGGAGTATGGGACTAAGTGACTTATGCAGGCTTATCCATCCTTGGAAGAGTGAGGCAGATTTGACCAGGGTGGCATGTATTTGGGACCGTAGGTGTTATCTAGTGGAGTTCAAGTCTAACATACCCACCTTGTCATGGTGCATTTGCCAAGGTAACTCAGGGAAATTCTGCATACAGAGGCATGCTTCCTATGAGAAGGTCATGATGCAGGAGCTTGGAGGAGCTGTGAAAAGAGTGGTGCCAAAAGGAGAGCAGGTAGGCTGCCCTCCAGGATCACTAAGCTGGCCTGATCCTATCCACCTGACTCTTGCTGTGGAGTGGAGGGTTGATTTGGGATTACTGGGTAGGAACAAATGGGCTTTAGTGCCCTTATGAAGTCCAATAACAGTCTCCCATTCTCCCATAGCAGTTAGGCCAGTTACTTGTGTGTGTGCTGGTAGTGGAGCCATTGGGCAAGACTGTGGATAGGGTTGTAAAAAATAAGTTCTAAGTTCAGTCAGCTTTCAAAGAATAAAAAGTCCAGCACCAAAATAGCGAGCAGTTTTCTTTTCATTCATGTTTGTAACACATTTGGTTTTGTAATTTCTGCCAACCTCGAAGTCATTTTGATGGAAAGTATTTGTTTTATTTTACTTTTAAATATTCATTAGCCTTTTTTGTTTAAGTGGCTTGCAACTTCTTCTGCACCCTGATGACCAACTTAAGTTCATATCCTTAGACTTGAAGTGCCTGTGGTTTCATTTGAAAGTTATTTTTTTAGAATTCAGTTTCTGTGCTTGGGAGTAGCTTGTTATATTGCTGAATATATTATTTAGGGGATTCCACGTGGCTTACTTAGCAGCCAAGCTCCGTTTTCTTACTGCTGAACAAATCTTTCTGTTTTCAGCCTGTTTTGAACATTGAAACTGTGGTGTGTTTGTGGACCGCTTAACTTTTTTTGTGCTAAAAATGATACTTTAAGCACAAGTGTAAAATGTGTTTTTTCATCGTCTGCATTTCACACCCCATGACGGCAAGTTATTGGCTTCTGTAATATGAGAAACGTATACAGTTCTTTTTATTAACCTTCTATGAAGCTGCTGCTGAGTGAGTGCTTTGTGTCATTTTTTTTCACTTCATTTAAAACGTGCAGAAAAGGTTAAACAGTTAATGTGCTCAGGAAAGCATGAGGGCTTGTGCATGGTACAAACATTACAGGACAGAAGGCCGAGTGGTTTACAGTCTCATTTTATTTAAGGAGTGTGTGTGTGTGTGTGTGTGTGTGTGTGTGTGTGTGTGTGTGTGATTGTGCACATGCAACTGTAATTTTTTTTGTTTACACACACACACACACACACACACACACACATAGATATATCTGTATTTACATCTATATGTACAGAATAGTGGTAGTGTATATTGTAGTAGATTTTAATGTAAACTAGTTTCTCTGCTCAATTAAACTAATTGATGTGCAGAGGTTTAACTGTAAAAGACAACTGTTTTTACTATGTTTGATGGTTTGGGCACAATTTAATTGGCCTATTTTTGGGGGTCCTTTTTAGAGCACTGCAGTAGTAGCTGTCTTGTGAGAGAAGTAAAGTAACTGATGTTCTCTGCATTTAATCACTGGTGGCTTTGCTACAAGTTGTTCTCCAGCTGGCAGATTGGTTTTCTTGCTTGCTTTATATTGTTCTGCTCTGAGCACCATTGCTGTACTTTTGGCAGAGCTGCACATTGCATAGTTGTGAGGAATAGTACACTACATAGACTCATGTCATTGGAACTAAACTGTAACTTTTGCTGTAGTGCTCTTATTGTATTCTCCCCCACATACCCATAGTCATGACTTTTTGCTGCACAGTTGTTCACCCAGTGACTCTGTGCAGCTAAAAGTCAAAGTACTGCACTTAGCTGCACCCTTCACCACCAAGACAACTTTGCTGCATCAAGCAGCACCTTGGCCGCCTTCTCAGTACCACATCCATTTTGCATCCAAGTAGACTGTGCCAAATGGGGTCTTGTTGATAAGAGGAAGGACTGGAGTAAAATTTGCACATGTCCAATACTTTATGTATTCTGCAAACCCCTCTGCTAAGTACTAAATTAGCCTAATATATTTAAAATTCTCCAGTCAGTTTAGTACACATCAGCCCATCATCAGCTTACCTTATTCTGAAGTCATAGGTCCACAGACCACTTGCTTACCCTATGTTGTTTGTCTTTTATCAATAGATACCTTTTGGCAGTGCTCTGAACTGCTTAACACTCACTGACAGACATTTATTTGTACCCTCACTAAAGTTCACGTGGGGAGGTGGGAGGAAATACTTAAGTTGGGGGCTAGCCTCTTACTAGACTTGGGCACAGCACCCAAGAGGTTGTCAGTGCTCCACCCACCTTACACCAGTATGTCACTTGGTTAAAAACAAGTCTTCTTGTGCTGAGGTACTTAAGAAGTCTCTTCCCAATCCTGAGGGCCCTCTGAGACAAAAGCCTGACGCTTAAACTCCGCAGTAGCTTACTGTAGCCTCACATACACCTTTATTATCATTCCTACTCGTAGGAGTCATAATACCAGTCTTTCTGAACCCTTAAGGCATCATGGGCCACCCAAAACATAAGGGAATGCTCTAGTCATATTTGACTCAGTAGTGAGATGCACGCACACTCTAGTCACTAGGCTTGGCAAAGGTAAGGTGACAGTGAGCTAGTTGTCGGGGTATCTAGGGCTGTCAAAACCCTTTACCACTGATTCATCTAAATATGGACCTTGTTCATGTGGGTGTGAAAGACACGAGTCAGAAGTCCATGCTTCAGTTCCTTCTTTGTGTTACCACTCCCTGCTACCCATTCTGTCTTACAAGAGTTGAATACCCAAAAAGCATGCTGAGAACAAGGAGAACATTGAAGCTGATGTGGACATAAAGTTGGAGCAGATGGCTAGGTACTCAGCAAGTGCCACCATAGGACTTGTTAGAAGTCCATTACCAGCTTGTGGCTTTCCAGCTCTACCTTGAAAGGAAAGAGACAAATCTCCCAGCAGCCTTTTGGAGGATGCCAAGGAGACTACCTTCAAAAGAAGAGACGCATGACAGAGCTCTCGGTGTGTATATGCAAGGCTAATGTGAAGCTTCTTCCCATCACAAAAATTTGATGCCTTAATACAAACAGAAGATGACTGACTTCAACAGTTGTCCCAGCTACTGATATCACTCTTTACAGGGAACAGGTGTGTGTTAGCTTGGAGGGAAGTTGTTAACTGTTCTGCTTACTTTACCAGGGATGGCCTGCACCTTGCTCTTCAGGGCTTTTATATATTGGCCAGGATGTTTTTTGACCCTATAGTGCCTTTTTTAGGCATTGTAAACCTATTCCATCAATGAACCAAACCGAGCTAGGACAGTATAAGGGTGGCAATGCTCAGAGTTCTACAAGCCTAAATAAAAATCTGCCCGCCTTAGAAGCCTTACTAACTCTAGAAAGAATTGGTATCTGCGTCATTCCTGAAACATGGTTTCATTGTAGAACACAACTTCCCTATCCAGCGGTCAATGCTCCTTACATATTCAAATCCTTTACTGAGCTTACTACTGAAACTGGTGATGATGTGTTCATGTACCTTCATGACTACCTCACCTTTAAGCTTGTGCAGATAGGTAATGACCACAAACTCCTTCACATCTTAAGTGTAAATAAGACCCCTTATTACTACCTGGCAAGTTGTAGAACCCCTTTTGTCATTCATGATCCACTAGGCATGTCTGTTTTGACAGTAGGGGACTCCTCCTTATTCACATATCGTTACACTGGAGAATTTCAGTTATCCATCTAGTAAATGTAATAGTAATATGTACACTGCTACAAAAAATGTGCCCTACTCTTCGTAGATTTCATTAATGCAAACTCAATAGACCAGATTGTATGCTGCCCTGTAAGAGGATGAAATGTATTGGACAGGATAGTTACAAACATTGTACCATTATGCTCTGCACATGTAATTGCACTTTTCATGGTTAGGTCTGACCATCAAGCAGTGCTTCTCACTATTTGAACCCAGCCAAAAGCAGTCACAGACCCTACCACCTTCAGAGATTTCTCCAAGGCAAATTTGCTTCAACTATATGAAGACCTGAGCAGTTTCAAGAGCTCCCATTCCCTTGATGACCCTAGTAGACATTGTTGCATTCATGGCAGGGTTGTATGTTTGCCTCAGAACTGCATAAAGACATCTGTTATGGTCTAGAACAAATACAGGTCCGAGTTTTAGGAATAAGAACAAGATTTAATCAAAAAATAATCTCCCTTAATAACAAACTAAAACTCTACACCTCAAAATTAAAGTCAGAATGTTTATAAAAAAGGCTTATAAACAAAATGGAATCTTCCAAGGCAAAGTATGAATTCAGAATTGCCTCCTGGCAAAGGCAGTAGCAAGTCCTACAGCTACGGCTGAGATCTTTAAAGCAACACGTACGACAGCTCTGAGTTGATAATGAATCAACTTACTCTGCCCTTGAAGACACCCCTGATCTATTGGCAAACAAATTTAGTTCAGACCCCTTCCAAGCCCCAGCTAGTCCGCACATACTCAAACTCTTGACAGTGCCACACACACACGCGCACGCACGCACACACACACATTACGCAGAAACAAATCCTAAAGGCATTACTAGAGGTAAAAAAAAGCTTGTTGGATAGGGCTTGACAAGTGTGCAAGGATGCTTTATTGCCAGTATGAAACACTCTTGCTGGCCCACTGCACAGTCTCCTTAGCTTTAGACTCTTGCTTGAGAATTGGACTCACTTATTCCATGGCCTACACAAAGGAGACCCCACTACTGGTCCAGGTAAATATAAACCCATAAGCCTCAAGTCTTATCTTTACAACAATGTAACACATCATTATGGACCTTGTAAACCTGGACATTGGCAGTTTAAAGACCCTTGACCTAAATCAGTTTGAGTTTTTAACAGATCCTGTCTGTTTAACCTTGCTAACGTCAATAAGGCTTTGGAGGAGGGCAGGTTGGTGCAGCTAACATCAACCTAGCATAGCCAACGTTTTTGACACCATTCCTCACTCAGGCATAAATAAACTTACTAAACTGCATGCAGGGCCTTATGTAACTTGAGGAATGGCAAACTGTTTCATAGACAGGATCCAGCAAATTAGGATTACGGGCACTCACTTGACAAAAATGTTTTACCACAGATTTCCCCAGTGTTTGGTGTAGTGGCTGCTCTTTTTTTTTTGCATTTACTTTGCTAATTTCACAACTGATGTCTTAGGCTTTTAGTTAACCAAGTTTGCCAGTGAGTGTAAACTTGGAACTATCAACTTCCCTGAGGTTTGCCAGATTCTGTAAGAAGAACCATATTGCGCAAACAGAACCACTACCATTGTGTCAAGCTAAATGCCAAAAAGTATATCATATCCTTTGGCAAACAGGAACACACTTGTTACCACATTAATGGTGCCTCCATCTGAATAGACAGTTATCAGATATTTGGGCTCATTTGTTGGAGTACTCATTTGAGCACTGTGTAGCCACAGTTAGGATATCCTTCTGTTTAGCCTAGCTTGATTACTGATTTCCTCCATGTCTTAGGATGTCATCATACCTATCTAGTCTTCCCTTGTTATGCTGTTAATTGAGTACAGTACTCCCTTTGACATGTACTTAAGATCCAAACTCAAAGGCCCATGGTTTTCTTTGTGAGGAAGCGTTGGAGTCTTGAGTTCCCTTATGTATGCAGAACACCATAGAGCCCTAGTTGTCTTCTCTGTCTCATACGGTCTCCTTAGGGGTGACATCTGCATGGCCAAAAAGGGCTCAAATGACCTTGTCCTGAATGGACTCCTCCATATTTGCAAAACTGGCAACACAATGCACAGTCATGCAGTGTGAGGAATGCTGTAATTATGCTCCAAATACAGTTAAATTTTATCCTGGTTTAGCAGTACTCTGAAACAGGGCCGACCTTAACAATGCTTAGAAGGATGCTTAACAGTTGTTAAGCACCTCCTACGAGCTGATAAGATTGCGTCTGGCAATAAAAATGAGCAGCAGTGAGCAGTAAATAGCAACAGAGCATGAAACAGCTTCATTGCAACTCCCATTTCTATGTGCTGACTGCTGGCCTACCTTACACCCACAGTTTTAATTCAGACTGCTTCCCTTAGACAGGAATTATGTAAGGACGTCAACCACTTATCCACTGCTTTACTGGCACAACACATCACTTTATTTATTTTAATTTCACTTTTGTGTACCTAGTACTACATGGAGCATATAAACCTCCATGTCCTACAAGGTGATTTTCTTGGCATCTGTGTGTTGAACACATGATATGTACATTATGATTGGAGACCTGATCATAAACTTGTACACTAAAACCCTTAATCTCCACCATAACTGAACCTGCTGATGTGATACATACAGCACGCAAAAAATGTCTCTGCTTTAGAGCAGACTCCCTCTTCATATTAAACAAGGTAGTTCCTTCCCCTCATCAAATGCAACTAGGGAGGGTGATGGATAACTACGAATGCATACTGTGCTTAACATGTTCTTTTTTTTAATGTTTTGGTTCCGGTTTCCACAAAGTCAGTGTTGTAGTTGAAGTGATAATGCTCCATAATGTAATGTGCAAAAAATTTGATGAAATACTCCAGACTGGCAAAATCTGTAAGCACTGTTTGACTTCCCTCTGGTGATTTAAAACAAAGAAGCAAGGAAAGTAAACTTTCTCTGCCT
This sequence comes from Protopterus annectens, assembly GCF_019279795.1. Classification (NCBI taxonomy): domain Eukaryota; kingdom Metazoa; phylum Chordata; order Ceratodontiformes; family Protopteridae; genus Protopterus; species Protopterus annectens. Next base: position 824,289,759 of record NC_056743.1, read on the forward strand.
GAAGGTTAGTTGATTATACTGACAGAGCTGCTTTCTGCATTACCTGTTCCATTTTGTTTTCTGTTTTAGAAATCTGTTTGGCCTTGTGTTTTTGTTCTGTATGGTAGATGAACACTTAAATTACATACAGTACACATTTTATTTTTTCATTGGTTAGTTTGTTTCTTGAGTGATACTTAATTACACAAAGTATATCTGTGGCCTAGCCTTGTCTGAGAAGACTCAAAGCCTGCAAAAACTGTTTTTTTTCCACTTACCCTCCCATTCCTTGCTCTGCCTTTTAATACTTGCTGATTTTTAACCTGCCCACATTTACAGTAAATTGAACATTGAAACCTCCTCCCATTTTACACTGCTGTTGATAATATCTTAAATGATTTGTTTATCCTTCCTTGTGACTGTTAACAACTGCATTTTGCCCCTCATTGTTTGTTCCTCTGATTTTACTTGCTCTGAATTCATTATCTAGGTAGTTGGATAAAGTAGTGTATTTTTACACTCCAGCAAGTTCTTTTCTGTGTTTTTACATCAAGAGGATTTTCCATCTAGAGGCAGTAGGTGGTAGCCTGGTCTGTCAAAGTTGGGAAATGCACAAGGGACCCCTGGGTGTAGTCATTGTACTGGCCAGAGCTCTTATTATTCAGCTTACTTTGTTTATAGTACTTTGTGTAAATTTGGTGTGATTGAGCGGCTCTTGACTGATTTGCATTTGGCTTAGCAACGCTTGGCATCCTCACCTCTGCCTCAGAAGTTTCTTTTGCATTTTGTACCATCCAGACAAAATCTCACTTTTTATAAGATGTTTAAAGTACACAGCTGTTGCTATCTTAATTTATTTTTTGCCTCTTCTTGTGCCTTTCCTCAAGTTTGTGGTAGAATTGCACTTGGGACAGCTCTTAATGTGTTTTAAATAAGGAGCACTGGGGTCATTCATTTAGTGACAGTAGGGGTTTGCCTGGTCGATCTGAGTTGGGAAACACACAAATGAGATCCAAGTGTAGTTATTTTATTAGCCAGAGGGCTCATTAGTGATTTGCTGATATATATTTTGTGCATTTGTGCAGCTCTAAGCTCATTTCCACAGAGCTCATCAAATATTGGCATCCTGGCTGCGTACCTGAAGTTGTTTACTTGCATCCAGTACCATCCAGGAAGAGCCAAGCACTTTTGATAAGTTGCACTTCTTTAACTTGTTTAAACAAATTGCTGCTGTTACCTTGATTTACTTGTACATTTAACTGTTATTTTACTTGTAAAAAGTGCATTTCTTACTGCTGTTGCTGCTGGAATATTTGCCTTGAAATTGCCTTCTAAAGGAGCTGTCTAGCTAGTTGTTTGACTGCTTTTGTAGTAGCATTGCACTTGGCACAATTTTTTACTGTGTTTTTACATTTGGAGGACTATTCGTCTTGTCCCAGTAGGGGTTTGCCTGGTCTATTCTGATTTGGGAAATGCACAAAGGGGCTGTGTGTAGTCTTTTTCATAGGGCTCAGTAGTCAATTTTCTGTATTTTCAGTGCTGGCATAAATTTGATGGTTTTATGTGGAGCTGCTTGCTGACTGTGTTGGTGCTCTGTACAGACACATAGAACCAAATTTTCCCTGCAGAGCTGCCCAATGTACGTTGAGACAATTAAATGCAGTCTTCCTAAACAACAAAGACGTCCTAGATTACCCATCGGCAAAGATTATCCTCAGCAAACCCAAAAGCACTCAATAAAACAACACCTAACACCACACACACAGCCACACTCAGTAGAGCCCCAAATGCAAAGCCCATAAGTCAAGTAAACACACTTCCCAGGACTATAGTCATAGGAGACTCCGTTGCAAGATGTACTGATTCCCCCTCTAACCAAGCTGAACATGGAGAAAGATGATGGTTAGTTGCCTATCTGGAGCCAGGATCCACCAAATTACCCACACACTCAAGTCACTGCACCACAGGTATCAGTGTTGTTTTGTCATTTCTGGTGTCTTTCTAAGGAGATCCGATGTTTGTCAACATGGGAAGACATGGTTAATAGACCACATTGCTTTGCTAAGGAAGTTCTGCACCTGTGTCCTCTGTGCTGTCAAATACTGGCTAAAATGTTATCCTCCCTCAAAGAACCTTTTTTTTAGGCAATGCCAAATTGATAAACCTACCAGTATAGCAAAATCAACTCAAGTGAGTCTCAGGGTGTTAACGCTCAGTGCCACGAGCCTAAACAAAAAGTTACACTCGCTCCAAGCCTTCCTGTCCCTGCAGAATATAGATCTCTGCAGTTACTTAGCTGGATTAAAGCCGCAGGGAGTACCCTGGCATTGCAAGGTTTCACTGCCTTCTACACTTTTAGATCAGTAGCTGCACAGACAAGGACTAAAGGTGGAGATGTCTTGATGCACATCCATAACAAGCTTGCATCTAGGTTAGTTAAACAGGATGATGTGCTGGAGTTTCTCTACTTGCAGGTCACCATAGATAAAATCTCATACCATATTCTAGCAAGCTGTAGATCACAGTTTGTATCCCACGAAACTGTAGTGAATACTTAGACCTACTGGAGACACTTGCTGTCCAACCCCACACCTTACTCATGGGGAACCTTAATTACTTCTGCATAGACTGAGAATCCTGTATGACCTCAAATCTGCAGGCACAGAGATTCCAGGACTTAATAAATACAGACATCCTTGAGCAGTTAGTGCATATGCCAACTAGAGGTTCCAACATACTAAACCTAGTACTCGCAAATATGGAAGAACGCTGCACCCTGCTCCCCCAGTGGCACATTCTCCCTGCTAAGGTCTGACCATAACGCTGTCTCCATCTAGATCAACTCTGTAACCCCAATAACTGGAACTATTCCAGGGTATGCTATTTTTATTAAGCATGAAAATAAAATTGCCACTTATTCTCAAGACAACCACAAAGCATTCTATAGCTATGTCAAGAATCTCAATGGCAACACTCAGATCTTCTCTGAGTTACAGCACAATGGCAGTAAATATACAGAACCAACTGATATTGCCAACATCCTGGCAGGTTCACTGCTAACTTTACCCCCTTCTCACCCCCTAAAGGGCCCATCTCTATACTGGAAGAATGCAAAGTTCCTGTAATCATGGCTGCACAGGTAAAAACCTCACTCTCCAAAGCCAAGAACACAGCATCCATGGGACCTGACAACATCCCAGGCTGCCTTCTACGCGAACTACAGAATGAACTGGCACCCCACCTAACTACCATGTTCAGTCATAACCTCACCTTAAGCTTTGTGCCCATTGAATGGTGCACCACGACTGTTATCCCACTCTACAAAGGGGGAGCCATGACAGACCCTGGGAACTACCGTCCCATTAGCCTGACAAGCCTGGTCTTGCAAGGCCATGGAATGTATCATCACGGAACTCATAAACTAAGACATTAGAGATCTCAAAACTCTGGACCCCACACAGTTCGGGTTTGTAAAAGGCAGATCATGTCTCCTAAACCTGATAGACTTCTTTGAAGCAGTCACCAAAGCCATAGATGAGGGTAAGGTAGTTCACACAGCCTATCTAGATCTCGCCAAGGTGTTCGACACCATCCCCCACTCTGGAATTATAGATGAACTCACTAAACTAGGTATAAATCCCTATGTCACAGGATGGGTTGCCATCTGGCTTACTAACAGAACCCACACTGTGAAATTAACAGACTCCAAATCCGAATTCAGACCAGTGACAAGTGGAGTACCACAGGGTTCAGTCCTGGGTCCTCTCCTGTTTTGGTATCTGCTTCTCTGAAGTACAGGCTAACACAGAAGGTCTTTGGTTAACTAAGTTCGCAGATGACTGCAAACTAGGAGCCATAATCGAAACTCCTAACGATGTGGACATCCTACAAAAGGGCCTCACTGAGACAGATGCCTGGTGTCAAAGCCATGGCCTCAAGCTCAATGCCAAAAAGTGCATCGTCATCCCCTTCGGTAAGAACTCTGTACCCATGAACTACCACATAGGTGGTAGTCTACTTAACACCGAAAGTGTGATAAGAGACCTTGGGACACAAGTGGACAGTAGTCTCTCCTTTGATAATCACATTGCCACAGTAGTCAGGAAATCCTTCTACATGGCACACCTCATCACAAAAGGTTTCTCATCCAGAAAAAGAGGTCATTGATGTTCATCGTGCATACAGCTGCAGTCATAACAGATGGCGTTATCCTGCCGTCAGGCGGGTCCTCGGTCGGCCGAATTCCAAAGTCTAGGTCCAGCGTCGGTTGTCGTCGCTTCCTCCCTGACGTCAGTATGGCAGGGATATAAAAGAGGCAGCCGACGCCATTTTCTTCAGTCTTTCTTGCCGCGCGGTTCCCGAAGCAGAAGTAGTTTGCAAGTGCCGGTCGGCCAGCCGAAGTCTTCTTGAAAGCTAAGTACCCCGTTGGGGAAACTTTTCTTGCCTCAGACCGATGTCAGACAAAGTTAATAATTGCATTTCATGTGGGAAGCAAATACCGCATAAGGATTTCCACTCTTACTGTATACCTTGCTTAGGCCCAGACCACGACATCTCGGCCTGCCGTTTTTGTGCTAGATTCAACAAACGCACTATTAAGCGTCGGGCGGAGTTCACCCTTCACTTTTTTGGCAAAAAATTTAATTATATTATGTCGTCGGATACTCCGACTCCAATTTTGAGCAAAAAACGCAAAGATAAGGACCGGCATCCGAGGTCCGCACCACCTACTAATACCACGCTAAGGCCGACTACCGGTTCTCCGGTACTCAGCGAGGTGCCTACGCAGCCCCTGAGTACCGATGACTATGCATTACCGGTGTCTTCAGTACCCGAGGTCGCAGGCTCCTCTGCCCCCATTCCTACTACAGATACCGACGCCACTCCTGGCGGGGAAACTCAGAATTTAGACAGGCCTGCCATTTCTCAAGGGGTCTTCAGGCCTTCCTCCTTCTCTATTAAAGCCTTCACTAAATCTAAAACAGCCATGAAAACCAAAAAACAGGTTCCTCAGACACCCTCTTAAGGCACCATGCCTAAAAAACAGATGCTTAAAATGGCTGAGGATTTGATTACTCTTATCAGGGGTTCTCAATCCCCTTCTGACAAAAGGCCCAGATTAGAGGAAGACTACCCTTCCTCAGATCAAGCTTCTATTACCTCAGAACTGTCTGAGGACCAGGATTGTGCTTATTCTCCATTCGAAGACTCTGATGCAGAGGAGTTTATTCTCTCGGTCCCCCCCCCCCCCCCCCCCGAGGACTTCTCTTTTGGGGAAACCCTGCATACATTGAGGGAACACTTTCACTGGGAAGGCCAAGATTACTCAGATTCCAAGAAAAGGCTCAGGGAATTTCTTCTGCTCCCCCAGCATAGGCCTCTGGCTATCCCTCCTGTTTTAGATATATTGGATGATGTGTACACAGAAGCCAGCCTTAATCCTGATTCTTTGCCTCCAGCTCCTGTTAAACCAGGCCGGTATTACCGGGTTCCTAATTCTCACCAGTTCCTATATAAAAGCCATACTGCTGACCCAGAAACTATTTCACAGGGTCCCAAGGGAATTAAGGCCTCTACTGCTAAAAACCCATTACCTTCAGAGAGAGATTCCAGATCTTTAGAAAGGTGGGGGAAAAAGGTGTACACCTCGGCCACTTTAACCATGAGGGCATTAAACTGTCAGTTCCATATGTTAAAGTATCAACAGTTTTTGATATCTCAGCTGAAAAGCAAAATGACACAACCAGAACAACCAGATTTAAAAGAGTTGCAGGATTTGTTGCATGGTGCAGAGCAAGTGGGTAAACATACCTTGCAGTGTGGTTTTGATGCTTTAGAGGCCTCATGTAGAGCTGCTGTTACGGGGTCCATTATACGTAGGCATGCTTGGCTCAAAGAGCAAACCTTACCAGATCATGTCAAAGTTAAATTATTAGATGCACCTCTTCAAAAAGATGTATTGTTTGATGTTAAAGCAGAGGAGGTGCTAAAGAAAATGGATGAAAAAGTGAAATCAATGCAAACAGTGAAAGATTTCCTGCAGGTACAGCCTCCACGTTTCAGCAGAAACTGGCCTTCAAAAAATTGGTCCTTTCCAGCCACGGACAGACCTCAAAGGGGCAGATACAGGCGCCCAAGGGGTAGAGGGCAACCTCAAGGATCTTTCAGAGCCAGACAGTGGCAAGCACCAACCTCAAGAGGTGGAGAAGATAGATCAGTCTTTTAGAAAACAGACACAATGACTTCCCCCTACACCTGCCAAGCAAAGCTTTAATGGCAGCACCTTTGGGCGGAAAACTGACATTATTCTCAAAAAATTGGCATATTGTTACAAAAGACAAATGGATTCTGGACATTATAGACAGAGGCTACAGGTTCCACTTTCACACCCTTCCAAAAATGAGAGGCATGCCAAACCTGCCACAAAATCAAAGGGCAAAGGCACAAAAACAAATTTCATCTCTCATTGACATTAAAGCAATTCAAGAGGTACCTGCAAAAGAACAAGGTCAAGGGTTTTATTCCAGACTATTCCTGGTACCAAGGAAAGACAAAGATTGAAGACCTATCTTAGACCTATCCATCCTAAACACATATCTACAGGTGCCAAAATTCAAGATGCTCACATTACAGCAGCTTCTTACCATGCTGGGCAAGGAGTCTTGGCTGGTAACATTGGACCTCAAGGAGGCATACCTGCATGTCCCTATCAGACAAGATTGCAGAAGATACCTCAGATTTCTTGCAGGTTCAACCCATTACCAATTCTCTGCAGTGCCCTTTGGCTTATCTACTGCGCCCAGAGTGTTTACGAAATGCCTGGCATCAGTAATCGCCTTCTGCAGACTACAAGGGGTACAAATCTACCCATATCTGGACGACTGCCTGATCCAAGCGGACAGCAAGGACATACTACTGCAGCACCTGGCGTTTGTAATAAAACTGTTGAACTTCCTGGGATACACAGTCAACAAAAGAAATCAAAACTAATACCCTCTCAACAAATAATTTTCCTGGGTGCCAACTTGGATACAACCACCCAGATGGCCTACCTCACGCCAGACAAGCAAGGGCAACTGTCTCAATACTTCAGAAAAATGGCAACTTACACCAGGCTAACTGCAAGGAAAGTCCTGCAGGCTCTGGGATTCATGGCATCTTGCATCCTACTTATCCCATGTGCAAAGCTGCATATGAGGAAACTTCAATGGTACCTAAAAACTTATGGTCTCAACACAGCCACAGCTTGAAAGCAATTATACCACTCATTCCATGCCTTCAAAAGGAATTTATGTGGTGGGCTCAAGTTTGCCAAAGAAACACAGGTCTTCCTTTCTGTGTACCTCAAGCAACTCAAATCATCACAACAGACGCCTCAGACTGCGCCTGGGGAGCACACATGACAGATCAGTGCATTCAGGGAAAATGGGCATGAAAAGAGAAGCTCCTTCACATCAACCAAAAGGAAATGCTAGCCGTGCAAAAGGCTATTATGACCTTCAAAGACCTACTGCATCCAGGCCAGCTATTGATAAGGACAGACAACACCACAGTGATGTGGTACATAAACAAACAGGGGGGAACTCATTCATACCCCCCTGTGCAGGCAAGCCGTGACCCTATGGAACACAGCACTGGAATTGAAAATTCAACTACAGGCACAATTCCTGCCAGGGAAGGAAAACACACTGGCAGACAACCTAAGCAGAAATATAACAGATCCACAGGAATGGAAGTTGCATCCTCAAATTTTCACAAAGATAACTCAGGCATGGGGACAGCCAGACATAGATCTCTTTGCTACCCACAGAAATTGCCAGTTGAAAAAATTTTGTTCAAGGACCTATCATCCACAGGCCTGGAAAGTGGACGCACTTTCCTTCAATTGGGCAACATTGACAGTCTATGCCTTCCCGCCTCTTCCTCTGCTGCCCAAAGTTTGATTAAAAGCCAGAGCAGAGAGGCCGAAAATTATTCTCATTGCTCCAGACTGGCCAAGGCAGCACTGGTATCCGCTCCTGAAGAGCCTGACACATTCCCCACCATGGATCCTACCTCTAGTCCCTCTTCTGTTGTCCCAGCACAACTACAAAACTCTTCACAGCCATCTCAAAACTCTAAATCTAGCTGCATGGAGAATTCCTTGATTTCCCAACAGTTTCTCCTCTCCAAGGAGGTGCAGGATGTCATTTTGGAGGCCAGAAGACCTTCTACTAGAAAGGCCTACTCCGCCAAATGGAAACGATTTTGTGCTTGGAATCAAAAGAAGGGACAGAATCCTTGGGTAATAAATATACCTCAAATTTTACAGTACCTAGCTGAGATGTTAAACAATGGACTTTCCTTCTCCTCCATCAAGATCCACGCTTCAGCCATTTCTGCACAATACAACACAGATCCTCCTTTATTCTCTCATCCTCTCTTAAGGCAGTTCCTCAGAGGGGCAAAGAATATAAAACCCCCAAGGAAACTACCAGTCCCTGCTTGGGACCTCAACTTCATTGGAAAAGCTGACCCTTCCTCCCTTCGAGCCAGCTTCTTCATCAGAGTTACAGTACTTGTCATGGAAAACAGCCTTTCTTCTGGCTATCACCTCAGCTCGCAGGGTTTCGGAGCTACAGGCCCTCATGGCTGTGCGACCATTCATCATTTTCCATCAGGACAGAGTTTCCTTACGAACCAACCCTACCTTTATGCCAAAGGTAGTATCCCGTGTAGCTTTGAATCAGACTATCCACTTACCTACCTTTTATCCTAATCCACAAAACAAAGGGGAAAGACTACTACATTCCTTGGACATTCACAGACGACTTCGTTATTATTTGGACAGGACAAAGCCATTCAGGAAATCTGAGCAACTCTTTGTGTCCTATGCTGCAGGTGCTCAAGGAAAGGCTATTTCCAAACAGACAATTTCAAAATGGATAGCCCACTGCATACGCTTTTGTTACTCATTTCATGGAAAAACTGTGCCTGCATGCATCAGATCCCACTCCACCAGAGCCACAGCTACCTCTGCAGCCTTCCTCAGGGGGGTCCCTACCAAGGATATTTTGGAAGCAGCCACCTGGAGTTCAGTGCACACTTTCTCCAAGCACTGTCACCTCCCACTATACTCTAAATCTAGAGCGGGCTTTCCCACAGCAGTCCTGCAGGGCATCCTAGCCCCTCCTAGTTCCACTTAGTGCCTACCACCCTTACTTAGCTTTGGGATTCTACCCATCTGTTATGACTGCAGCTGTATGCACGATGAACATAGTACAGTTTTGTACCTACCATAAATGTAGATGTTCGAGTGCTCATACAGCTGCAGTCCAGGTTTCCCTCCCTCCAGCCCCTCTTAGGACAGGCCTTATGACAAACCCTTTTCATATAACCTTTTGGGGTACTCTTTTATGGTGTATTTGCTTGCAACTACTGTTTTTGATTTATCAACATTGCATTTTTGCATAACATTATGTTTGCCTTCCTTCTGGGGGCACCTGACATCTGGGGCAAGAAAAACTGAAGAAAATCGCGTCGGCTGCCTCTTTTATACCCCTGCCACACTGACGTCAGGGAGGAAGCGACGACAACCGACGCCGGACCTAGACTTTGGAATTCGGCCGACCGAGGACCCGTCTGACGTCAGGATAACCCCATCTGTTATGACTGCAGCTGTATGAGCACTCTAACATCTACATTTATGGTAGGTACAAAACTGTACTTTCCCCTCTCCTAATCACTCATTAGACCCATTATAGAGTACAACGCCCCTTTTGGTATGTACCTCACAAGACATCTACAACTGGAAAGGCCGCAGAAATACCTCAGAAAGAGGATTACTGGCCTCAAACAGATGCCGTATGCAGACTGTCTCAAAAAACTCCAGCTTTACTCCGTTACATATCGCCTACTAAGAGGCGATCTCTGCCTAACATACAAAGCTGTGTCAAACCCAGAGCTGTTGGACATGCGCCACTTAAAGAAATCCCAATCTACACACTCTAGGGACCTAAACCTTGTCACCACAATAAACAGAACATGCTTGAGGGATAGATTCCTGTCCTAGAGGCTTCCCATACTCCCTATCTGTCAAGCAGAGCTCCTCATTAGTACTCTTCAAGAAAAATCTTGATGATTGGATGGGAAATAAATTCACCCCAGGGATCACTTCTGCAGCTCTGCTTGACAGGGGCACAGGAAAACAATTTTCTTGAGTGGCGAAAGCCAGGGTACCTTTTTGGCTAGGCTAGTATAGGCCCTGGGGCCGATGGCCTAGTACCTACCTATGAACCTAATTGTTTGTCACAATTCGGTGCCATTCCAAACCCAGAGAACAGAATTGTTCATAGAACTGTGTACAACAATGTGAGTGGTTGCATAGAGGCTACTGTACTTAACAGAAGTAAGCCCAAAACTACATCCAAAACAAACCACTCTAATGGCATCCCAAATTAAACAGATTATCCAACAAAAGGAAAATTATAGGTGAAATGAGGAAGTATTAACACCCATAAGGATAACAACTCTCTCATCAAATTAAACAGTCATCTAAGAGGGCTAAATAAGTTTAATGTAGCCATTTTTGAGGCAAAAATGGCCTCCCAGGCAAAAGACAACCCTAAGGTCATCTTCAGCTATGTCATAAACCTTAGCAGCAAACAGTAGTGTGCTGAACTGGTGGTTAATGGTGCCACATTCACTGAGCCAGGCAATATAGCAAGTCTGCTGGCTGACAAATTCAGTTCCAACTTTACCACCCACTCACTTCCAGTCACCCCCATGAAATACCTTCAAACATAATCTTTTTTACTAGAAATAGAGAGCATGTCCTGGCTGCACTCGCTAAGGTCAAGAACCCAATCTTGGTGGCCCTTGATAATATCATGGGATGCCTCCTACATAGTCTAAAATATGACCTGTCAGGGCCACTGGAGTTGATGTTCAACTATAATCTCAAAAGAAGCTTCCTGCCATGAGAATGGAAGACTGCAATGGTCCTCCCTTTTCATAAGGCCAGGCAGTCAACAGGTCCCAGAAACTACAGACCCATTAGTCTGATTAGTCTTGTATTCAAAGCCATGGAAAGAATTACCATGGAAATGATCAGCAAAGACATAGGAGATCTTGAGACACTGGCTCCATGCCAGTTTGGCTTTGTCAAAGGAAGGACATGCCTACTTAATTTATGGACTGTTTTGAGAAGGTCATCAAGGCAATGGATGAGGATAAAATGGTGCAAACTGCCTTCCTTGACCTGGCTAAGATATTTGATACAATACCCAACTTGGTCATTCTTAACAAACTTACGGGGTTAGGCATAACCCCCTCTATACCATGCTGTAGAGCCAGAGATAGGACCCAGGAAGTTAGAATTGGTGAGACCACCTCCACAAAGAGGCTGGTCACTAGTAGGAGTCCCTCAGGATCCGTGTTAGGCCTGCTGTTTTTGACATGCACTTCTCTGAAGTCCAGGCCGATGTCAGACCTCAGACCGACCAATTTCACAGATGGTTGCAAACTGGGAGCAGTCATAGAATCCCCCAAGATACAAACATTTTACAAGAGGGTCAAACACAGACAAATGAGTGGTGCCATGGCTTAAAACTCAATGCCAAGAAAAGCATTATAGTACCTTTTGTGAAGTCGGCAACCCCAGGAAAACTATGTTGTCAATAAAACACCCCTAAGAGTTGTCCCACTAGTCAGGTAATTGGCAACACATGTAGACAGTAACCTGGCCTTTGACCAATATGTTCAGGGTAGTAAGGAAATCCTTCTTTGTTGCTCAACTTATAAATATTGGCTTGGCATCTAGGTCCAGGGAAGTAATCATGCCACTATACTCAGCCCTCATCAGACCCATCAAGTATCAAGCCCCCTTTGGCATGTACCTGATCAGTCACATGCAGCAGTTGGAACATTCACACAGGTTTCTTACAAAAAATGCAGGGCATAAACGCAGTGTCTTATGCAGATCACCTCAAAGCCCTATCACTGTACTCTGTCTCCTACAGATTACTGAGAGGTGATCTATGCCTGGCATATAAGGCATCCCAGAAACCACTCTGAACCTTTTGCACATCTGCAAAGCAAACAGCATCAGAACTGCTAGATCTAAAGACCTAAAGTTTGCTTGTAAAGTAAATAGGACTTGAAGAGACAGATCTGTAACTCGGAGCTAATTCCCATTCTCTGGGATAGGCTCCCCATCCGTGTGAAACAGTCTCTCCCTAACCCTATTTTTGAGTAACTTGGACCATTGGATGAGAAGTCATAAATTCACTCTTGGTCTGTTGCCCGCATCTCTGGAGAGAGGCAGTCAGTTAATCACGTCATAACCAACAATCACCCCCTATGTAAATGTCTAAAATGTATAATTTGTGGGGCACACAGGGTTGCACAGCTAGGCTTATAAAAGCAATACTGGTCATTAACCTAGTATACACCTATAGAACCTATCAACCTTTGAAAATGTTAAGTTTTGGCAGCATTATTTGCATTTGTTGAAAATAGTGTTTTAAAACTTTTTTGATCATGTTTTCTCAACATGTAGAGTTGCCATTTTGCTTACCATTTCATTAGTACATATTTTGATTTTGTATTTTTTAGCCATTTTAAACTATTTTCTGCTTTTTAAAGATATGAAAAAGATGATTGTGGAGTCCTTCCATTGTAGATCAGAGCTAATTCTTAGAGGAAAGCAAATGGCTGCCAGTGAGATGAAGACTGAGGTGGATGAGATTTGTAAACGAATGTAAGGTCTAGATGTCAAAATAGCAGCATTAAAGTCTGAATACACCACTTTCTACACATTGTCTATCACAGTGACTGCTACATTTTGCAGCCATGGACTTTTTTCCTTTTGCATTTGCTGTCGGCAGCTGTGTAGAGCCCTGTTCATGTCCTGACCGATTTGTGATTGTGAGGTATATGTCAGCAGTGTTGTAGACATTACTCAAAACATTGTTCATGCCTCAAAAAACGGGAGAGAGTATATATAGTCATGTAACAGGTTTCAGATTTGGATAAGCACTACATTAAAGGATTACTTTTTTTTTGCAAAGTGCAACGCATTTGAAATAAATTTCATTGAACATTGTTTGCCTGTTTTTTCTGAGATAGTCTTCAGAGAGTTTGTCACTACATTCCATTTTTGCTTTTTTTGGTTAAACTGTTTTGCTGGTGTTGGTAACTGGTGGATTTCAACATTAGGACAGCTAGTGTCAGCACTAGACAGCTGTAATGGTTCTGAGACCATGAGGTACGTGTGTGTGTGTGTGTGTGTGTGTTGTATTGGAGGTATCCAATTTTATGTTGAAAAATGGGATGAAGAATGACTGGTAGATGACAAGCCAGTTTCAGGAGAAAAAACTCTCACTGAGTGCTGAAAGTGCTGCTTGAAGTGTAGTGACTGCTTCAGCACACATGTATGAACAGCAGTGAATGGCAGGTACGCTTACACACACAGACACACACACGTCCATCACTGCCTCCTAGATCCAGCTTTCAATCTTGACTTCCAGTCACTTTGTGGAGTTTGCATGTTCTGCTTATATGTGCTTATATGTGTACGTGTGCGTGTGTATTTTCCAGGTACTTAGTTTTCATCCCACAATCCAAAAATATGATTGTTGATTGGCTGCAGTAAATATTAAGATGATGTACCCTGTCTTTGCCTTTGTGGTCAAGGTCACGGCTGAAAAGGGTCCATAGGCAAGCTGGCTTACCTTGTTAACATGTACCATGTCAATAAGTAAATAAAATGTACCACTCAGCTATGAATACTGAAAAATTATTTTATTTTGTTCTGCTTCCTTAGCTTTGTTTTTAATAGCACTGCTGCCCTCCCAAGTGTTAACATTTTCATTCATTTTGCAAATATATAACTAATATTCTGTCCCCAGATGCTTAGTACATCCATGCTTGTAAACAAAAGACTGCTCACATTCTGTTTTTGTGGGCATAAAAGATAATGAAACTGGGTACAGCTTATTGAGTTTATATGTCTTTGAACCTAGCTCATACGCACACACTAAGGGATGATCTTTAAAAAGACTTGTAGGTTTCTTGTTAAATTGGGCTTTTGGACTAAAACAGGATAATTGCACAAATGGAGGGTACTTATTGGTGCACCAGTGAGGTAGTTCTTGGCACAATCACAGCCTACAATAGGACTGGCTCTCCACCATGACTTCCAGTCCTGTTTGTTTCTTGTCTTCCTGGAATGTAACTTGCACACTGGAGATTCATGGACTGCTCAACAGGATGGTCAGTGGGTCGTGATGGCCAGGGGCATGTGGGGTATTCTGAAACATGTGAGTGGAACAAGTGCTGCTTTCTATGGTATGCCTGCCAAGAGTCCTTTGAAATGCAGTAATTCTTTGGGTCCTTGTCACTGGCTGGTAGTATTTACAGCTGGCTGAAGTGCTGATGTCTTTCACGTTACTGCATTAAAGCATGATGTCCGGTACTAATCGGGAAACTCCACTCCCTACAAGCAGTCCTCATCCTAGAGAATGCTGTTGTCTGTACAGTCACATAGACATGGTGTAAAGCCCCCAGCAGTGCAAGGATGTCCTTCAAGGATGCATCTGCAGTCCTTACAAATGGGTTGTCCTGTCGTCAGGCAGCCCTTCGGTCGGCCGGATTCCAAAGTCTGGGTCTGGCCTCGGCTGGTGTCGCACTTCACCCGACATCATAGCTGCAGTTATTCGGGTATAAAGGCATCAGCCGACGCCATCTTCCCCAGTCTTTCTTGCCGCGTGGCGCCCGAAGCAGAAGCTGTTCGCAAGTGCCGGTCGGTCAGAACCAGAGAATACTACCGAATATTACTACGAAGACTTCTAAAAAGCTAAGTACTCCGTTGGGGACTTTTTCTTGCCTCAGCCGATGTCAGAAAAAGTGAATAACTGTTTAACTTGTGGGAAACAAATACCTCATAAAGATTTCCACTCTTACTGCTTACCTTGTCTATGCCCAGACCACGACGTCGCAGCTTGTCTAGCCTGTGCTTCTTTTAACCGGTGGACGCTTAGACGTCGGTCGGAATTTGCTGAGGAGTTTTTCGGCTCCGATTTTGCTTATATTATGCCGTCGGATCCTCCGACTTCACAAATATCTAAAAAACGCAAGGAAAAGGACCGACACTCGCGGTCCGCGGTTTCGGCCGAAACCGCGGTTAAGCCAACCGCTAGTGTCTCAGTTTCGGCTGAAACCGAGCAAGCGGTTCTTCCTTCAGCCGAAAACTTACCTTCTACCGAGGCCTCTTCCAACCTCGTGGAATCGGCTTCTGAAATCCCACCTGCTGTTGCAGTTTCTCAGGAATTAACAGACACTATTCCCTTGGATATTTCAACCCCTGCACGTGGAGCTGCTAGGCCACCTGCAGCCATGTCCATTAAGGCCTTTGCCAGGGCTAAAGCAGCTAAAGCTACTAAATCTGTGCCTGCTAAGACCCCTCTCACAGGCCTAGCTCTAGTTCACAAATGCTTAGTTTAGCAGAGGATCTCATTTCTTTAATCCGAGGATCCCAACCTCAACCAGACAGGGCCTCTCACCCGCCTCCAGAGAAGAGGCCTAGAGCAGAGCCCCCTGAGCCAGTGTCTACAGATGATTCCTCTGATGATTCAAATGATACAGACCCTCCAGAGGCTCCTTACTCCCCTTATGAAGACTCTGATGCTGAAGAGTCCATCCCTTCTGCCTCTCCGCCTGAGGAATTTTCTTTTGGGGAAACCTTGCATGCTATGAGGGAACAATTTCAGTGGCATGGCCAGGATTTTTCTGATTCCAGAAAAAGGCTTAGAACTTTTCTGCATTTACCACAACATAGGCCTTTAGCCATACCTCCAGTTCTGTCTGTTGTAGATGATGCATTTAATGATGCTTGTACTGCTCCTGATTCTCTACCTCCGGCCCCTGCTAAGCCCGATAGATACTACAAGGTCCCGGACACACATTACCACTTGTATAAGGTTCCTTTTGCAGATCCAGAGACTATCTCCCAAGGACCTAAGGCTGTAGCAGCTACCTCTCCCAAAAACCCCCTCCCCTCTGAAAGGGAATCCAGATCCTTAGAGAGATGGGGTAAAAAAGTTTACACTTCTGCTACTCTTTCAGCTAGGGCCTTGAACTGTCAATTTCACATGATACAGTATCAAGAATTTATGCTAGACCAGTTAACCAAAAAACTGTCCTCGGATGAAACAGTAGAGAAAAAAATATGTGCAGGAAATGGTACATAACATTCAACAAGTCAGTAACCATTCCTTAAAATGCTGCTATGATGCACTGGAGGCTTCCTTTAGATCAGCCATGACTGGCACAGTTATCAGAAGGCATGCATGGTTAAAAGAACAGGCCTTACCAGACCATGTCAAATCAAAACTATTAGATGCTCCTATGGATAAGATCAATTTGTTTGGCTCTCCTGCACAACAAGTGCTGAAGAAGATGGAAGAGAAGGCAAAATCTGTCCAAACAGTGAAAGATTTCTTACAGGTCCAACCTCCGAGGTTTAGCAGGAATTGGCCCACCAAGAATTGGTCCTTTCCAGACTCCTCCAGAACTCAGAGAGGCAGGAATAGGCGTTCAAGAGGCAGAAGCCAATCCAGGGGTGCCTACAGGGGACGCCAGTGGCAGGGCAAAAACCAGCGAGGCACAGCCACAGACGCAGCCACCACCACAACTACAGGTCAATCACAGTGACTTGGCTCTGGCACCGCCTACCAGGGAACAACTACAAGCACCCTTAGGCGGGAAGCTAGCCTTATTTTCAACAAACTGGCATTACATCACAAGAGACAAGTGGATTTTGCAGACAATACACCAAGGTTACAGGTTTCACTTCCATACTCTACCAGGGAAGAGAGGAATGCCAAACCTACCTCCAAATCAAAAGACAGAAGCTCTAAAACAAATATCTCAATTATTAAGGATGAGAGCTGTAGAAAAGGTACCATCTATGGAGCAAAGAAAGGGATTTTACTCCAGACTCTTCCTGGTACCAAGAAAAGAGAGCAAATGGAGACCTATTCTCGACCTGTTCGCTTTAAACACATTCCTCATTGTTCCAAAATTCAAAATGCTGACTCTACAGCAGCTTCTTCCCATGCTGGGCAAGGAGTCTTGGCTGGTAACTCTAGATCTCAAGGAGGCATACCTGCACGTCCCCATACGACCAAATTGCAGAAGATACCTCAGATTTCTTGCAGGATCAGAGCATTATCAATTCTCAGCATTGCCCTTTGGCTTATCTACTGCGCCCAGGGTGTTCACGAAATGCCTGGCATCAGTAATTGCTCATTGCAGGCTTCAGGGAATCCAAATCTACCCTTACCTGGACGACTGCCTGATACAAGCGGACAACAAAAACAAGCTAGCAGAAGACTTGCAAAGGGTCATTTACCTGCTACAAGCCCTGGGATATACAGTCAATATAAAAAAGTCAAGGCTGATACCATCCCAAAGGATAACCTTTTGGGTGCAGAGCTAGACACATCAAAACAAATGGCATTCCTAACAGTAGAAAAACAGAAGCAACTACCTCTATTTTTTGGCATTAACAAAACAGGACCAGCTAACAGCAAGAAAAGTCCTGCAAGCCTTGGGCTTCATGGCATCCTGCATAATATTGGTTCCACATGCCAGACTGCATATGAGAAAATTACAGTGGTACCTAAGGAATTTATGGTCTCAACACCAGCACAGTCTAGAAACTCAAATTCCAATAATTCCATGCCTGAAACAAGAATTCCTATGGTGGGCTCAGGCCTGTCAGGCAAACACAGGATTGCCCTTCCACAACACTCTGCCAAGCCAAACCATCACGACGGACGCCTCAGACCTCGGTTGGGGGGCCCACATGCTGGACAAGTGCATTCAAGGTTTATGGACTCCAGACCAGCTGCACCTACACATAAACCTAAAGGAAATGCTGGCAGTAAAACTGGCAATTCAGACATTCAGACCATTTCTACGACAAGGCCAATTGATGATAAGGACAGACAACACCACAGTTATGTGGTACATCAAGAAACAGGGAGGCACACATTCGTACCCTCTATGCCGGATGGCACTGGACCTCTGGAATGTGGCCCTGAGCTACAACATACAGTTACAAGCAGTTTTTGTACCAGGAAAAGAAAACATTCTAGCAGACAGATTAAGCAGGACTACCACGGATGCACACGAATGGATGCTGCATCCGGACATCTTCAAAACCATTACAAGAAAATGGGGACTCCCAGAAATAGACTTATTTGCATCCCCACACAATCACCAGCTACAGAAATTCTGCACAAGGACGTACCACCCACTTGCTTGGAAGGTGGACTCCCTCTCTTTCAGCTGGAAAAACCTGGCAGCATATGCATTCCCACCACTTCCTTTGATGCACAAGGTGTTATTGAAGATCAAAGAGGAGCGTCCAAGGATCATTCTGATAGCTCCAGACTGGCCAAGACAACATTGGTACCCATTACTGAGGAGCATGTCTCGGGAACAAATGTGGCCCTTACCCCTGGTGCCATTGCTGTTAACACAGAACAACTACAACATCCTGCATCCAAACCTGAAAACGCTGCAGCTGACTGCCTGGAGCATTGCATAAGGCCAATTAACCCAAATTTATCCCAAAGGGTTAAAGACATTATCCTGGAGGCTCGCAGACCCTAAACAAGGAAAAATTATTCGGCTAAATGGAAAAGATACCTCATTTGGAGTACTACAAAAGGAGATGATGTGTCACTGGTAAATATAGCCAACATCCTGGAATACTTGGCAGAGCTCTTTCACAAAGGCCTGTCCTATTCTTCCATTAAGATTCATGCATCAGCTATTTCAGCAGAATACGACTTGGATCCGCCAGTCTTCTCACATCCCCTACTCAGGCAGTTTCTCAGAGGAATTAAAAATGTAAAACCTCCTAGGAAACCACCATTACCAGCATGGGACTTGAACTTTGTGCTAGAAAAATTGACACTCCCTCCTTTCGAGCCAGCAGCAACAGCAGAATTACAATATTTATCATGGAAAACTGCTTTCCTACTGGCAATCACTTCAGCAAGAAGGGTATCTGAGCTACAGGCATTAATGGCAGTACAACCCTTCCTGATCTTCCATCAAGATAGAGTGTCCATGAGAACAAATCCTACTTTTATGCCTAAGGTGGTCTCCAGAGTATCTTTAAATCAGGCTATCCACCTACCTACATTCTTCCCCAACCCACAGAACAGGGGAGAAAGACTGTTGCATACCTTGGATGTACATAGACAATTACGCTACTACCTGGACAGGACCAAGGACAATAGAAAAACTGACCAGCTTCTGGTAGCATATGCAACAGGAATGGAAGGAAAAGCAATTTCAAAACAGACTATTTCAAAGTGGATAGGAAATTGTATCAGATTTTGTTACTCCTACCATGGAAAGAAAACTCCAGAAAACATCAGGCCTCACTCTACAAGGGCTACAGCCACTACCACAGCTTTCCTACGAGGAGTGGCTACCAAGGGCATTTTAGAGGCTGCTACTTGGAGCTCCGTGCATACATTTGCCAAGCATTATAATTTACCTTTATACTCTAGATCCTGAGCAGGTTTTGCCACTGCTGTTTTGCAAGGGATCTTAACTACACCATAACTTCCTTTTTCCTCCTCCCCAGTTTGGCTATGGTATTCTACCCATTTGTAAGGACTGCAGATGCATCCTTGAAGGACATAGTACAGTTTTGTACCTACCATAGATGTAGATGTCCGATAGGAATGCATCTGCAGTCAGGATTACCCTCCCACCTTTCCCCTCTGTGGTACTCCTAGGGTATTTGCCCATCTTATAGCTAGCTGGGGGAATCTATTATGGTGTATTTGTTTGTATATATGTACATACATGCTTATTTTTTGTGTCTGCTCTCTACTATTTGGAATCATTGGCATTTATCCAAATTTAGCCTTCCTAGAGGGCACCTGGCATCTGGGGCAAGAAACAGAGGAAGATGGCGTCGGCTGATGCCTTTATACCCGAATAACTGCAGCTATGACGTCGGGTGAAGTGCTACACCAGCCGAGGCCAGACCCAGACTTTGGAATCCGGCCGACCGAAGGGCTGCCTGACGACAGGACAACCCATTTGTAAGGACTGCAGATGCATTCATATCGGACATCTACATTTATGGTAGGTACAAAACTGTACTTTATAATGCGTTCCACACATTTAGACCAACTGCAATGCAGGCAGGGACTAAAGGTAGAGGTGTCTTGGTTTACATCATAAATCAATGTACCTCAAGTCTGGTCATTAAGGATGATCCACTTGAGCTTCTCCGCATTCAGATGACTGTAGGTGAAGGTAATCTCATACCACTTCCTTGCAAGCTATGTCCCCCTGTGTGACTGGGAGAAGCCCATACTGGAAACCCTCACCTTCATGAGTGACTTTAAATCCTCTACTCTTAACTGGGAATATTATAGGACACCAAATGTGCAGACAGATTCCTGGATTTTGTAAATGCAATCTCCCATGCCAGGTCGTCAATTTGCAAACCAGGCTTGCAGACATACTGAATCTGGTCCTCACTAATATGGGAAAGAGCTGCACAGCCTGTAGTGTAATGTCCTCTATGGTGAGGTTAAACCACAAAATGGTCTCCTTTGAAGTTAAAAATCTGGAATACCATTCCCATCTAACCCTGGAATGTTCAGGAACTACTCTGTTAACTTTCCACTGTTAAGTGATAACCTGGCAAAATTCCAATCCCCCTAACCTGAGAACACTGCTGCCTACATAGAAATGTTCATATAAACCCTGTGAAACATGGTAGTAGCTGTATAGAGACAGCTGTAATCACAACAGTAGACTGTATAACAGAAAGAAGAAAATCATGACAAAAATTAGGAGGTGCAACACTGCGCAGGATAAAAGCGATTAACTTTCCTTGGAGTTGTTTGTTTAGTTAAGATGAAGTCTACTAAAGCAAAATTTGAGATAAGTTTGGCTTCCCTAGGCCAAGGGCAACCACAAGGCAATCTTTAGCTATGTCCACAACCTCAAAAGCAATACACAGTTCTGTGCAGAGCTCATTGTTAACTGAGTCTCCTATACTGAGCCAAAAGATATAGAAGATGCAGACAACCAAATGGCAGACAAATTCAGTTCTAACTTTACCCCTGTCCCAGCCTCCCTTCAGGAAATGTCAAATATAATTTTCCCCTTCTGTCACCAGGGAACAGGTCCTCAATGTGCTCTTTAAGGCTGAGACTGCTGCATTGATGGTCTCTGCCAATATCCAAGGCTACCCTTTAAACAACATGAAACATATCTGGAATCACTATTTAACTGTTGCCTCTAAACAGGCATTGTGCCTCACAAATGGAGAACAGCAATCGTCCCTCTGCACAAAGGCAGCCCATCTACAGAGACTTGAAACTACAGACCCATAAGACTCACTAGTCTCGTATGCAAAGCCATGGAAAGAATTATGGAAATGTTCAGTAATAATATAGAAAACCTCCGGACACTGTACTCGAGCCAGTATGTTATTATCAAGGGCAAGTCATGCCTACTCAGCCTGATGGACTTCTTTGAGAAGGTCTCTAAAGCAGTGAATGAGGGCAGAATGGTTCACACTGCCTACCTTGACCTGGGCAAGGCATTTGACATGGTACTCCACTTGGGTATTGTTAACAAAGTCAAGAGGTTAGGTGTAAACCCTTATTTCACCAAGAGAATAGCCAGCTGGCTCACAGAAATGACCCCAGTAAGTTAGAATTGGGGAGTCCACCTCTACAAAGAGGCCAGTCACAATCAGAGTCCCTCAGGTATCGGTCCTGGGACCACTCCTTTTTGGCATCTACTTCTCTAAAGTTAAGACCGAAGTCAAGGGCCTCTGGATGACCAATTATGCAGATTGGGAGCAGTCATAGAATCCCCACCAGCACTAATGATGTTCTTCATGTTTCACTGTTGCAGCCATCATATTTGGGTTATCTACCTGCAGGTATCCCTCAGTCGGCCTGAATACCAGAGTCTTGGGATTTCTGCATCGGATGCTGTCACCTCTTCCAGGACGTCAAGATGTCATGGGTATAAAACATGCAGCCGACGCCTTTACATCAGTCTTTCTTGCTGTGCGATGCCAGAAGCAGTTCGGAAGTGCCGGTTGGCTGACTCCTGAAATTTTCATTTTTCGAGTTTCAGACCTGAAGTCTTCTAAAAGATAAGTATCCTGTTGGGGATCCTTTTTTCTTGCTCTAACCAATGTCAGAAAAAGTAATCTGTTTAGGCCCAGACCACGATGTTCCTCGCTGTCTGTTCTGTGCCTTGTTCAACGCCCAAACTATTCATCGTCAGGCTATTTTTGTTGCTAAATTCTTTCTCTGTCGTTCTCCATTTTCCGAAATGGCTTCGGTAAGTCATCTGGCTACCGATCTTCCGAAAAAACGTAAGGATAAAGACAGAGGCAAACCGAATAGGCCAGTACTCGGGCACATTCGCAGCCCCTGATACCCGCTTCTACAGATTCGCAGGCCGCTGCTGAGACCCTTTCGGAGTCCGGTATGCCGCGAGTTGCTTCTTCGACTATGGAATCTGCAGATGTCTCTACCTTGGGTGGGTCCAGAGCCGCTGTGCAGGCGCCGGCTTCAGAGGGTGTATTCCAACTTTCTGATGGTCGTATGAAACCAACATCTTCATTTCTAACTAAAACTACCAAGTTTCTCAGGCCCAGAGTTCACATTTTGCCTAGAAAGCCGATGACCAAAGTGCATGCTGTAGCTCCCATACCACAGAATCAAATGCTTAGAATAGCTGAAGACCTTAACTTTAATTAGGGGAAGATGGCCTTCCCCCTCTATAAGATAAAGGATTGATTTTCCTTTTGATTCTACAGACTGTGAGCCTGATGACTGTGATCCATCTGATTACCAGGATATTCCCTTATTTTTCTATGAGGATTTAGATGCAGAGGATTCCATCCCTTCTGCCTCCTGTCCAGAGGACTTTTCTTTTGGTAAGATCTTGCATACCTTAAGAGAGCATTTCCACTGGGAATGCAAGAACTACCCACAGTCCAAAAAGAGACTCAGAGTATTTTTAGACTTTCCTCAGCACAGGCCTCCAGCTATACCCCCTGTTCTGGAGATTGTAGATTGTCTTCTTGGAATCCAGCATTATCTCTGATTCCTTGCCTCCAGCAGCCAGGAAACCTGACAGGTACTACAGAGTACCTGACTCCCACAAGTTTCTTTTTAAGAATCCTACTGCAGATCCGGAGACCATTTCCCAGAGACCTAAAGGCATTAGGGCTACAAGAGCCAAAATCCCTAACCCTTTGGACAGGGACTCTAGGGCTTTAGACAGATGGGGTAAGAAGATATACACCTCTGCTACTGTGGCCATCAGGGCTTTAAATTGCCAGTTTCATATGTTAAAGTATCAGCAATATATTATGGAGCTAATTAAACAGAAAATTATGTTGATTCCTGATTGTGCAGATTGTAAAGATTTACAAGAGTTAATGCATTCTGCTAACCTAGCTGGAAAACATACTTTGCAATGTGGATGTTCTTCATCCCACATTGCTGCAGTCCTAACACTTGGGTAGTCCGCTGTCCCAGTCGGCCCGAATACCAAAGTATAAGGCTGACGTCGGTCAGGGCGCATTAGTCTGACGTCAGGACGTCAGGGTACAAATGCGCATGACCGACGTCATATCCTCAGTCTTTTTTGCCGCATGGTCCGATGCAGAAGCAGTATTGCGAGTGCAGGTTGGCGTTCTGAAATTTTCTGAAGTCGGAGTTTCAGACCGAATCAAAGTTGGCTAAGTACCCGTTGGGGAATATTTTGGTTTTTCTTGCCTCAGTATTTAACCGGATGTCAGAAAAAGTGAATAATTGTATTTCTTGTGGGAAGCAGATACCTCATAGGGATTACCATACCTTGTGTATACCTTGCTTAGGGCCTGAGCACGCGTTGTTGGATGTCGCTCTTGTGCTAGATTTAACAAACGCACTATTAAGAGAAGGTTAGACTGTGCCAGGTTAGTTTTTGGGAAGCGTTGTAATTATAAAATGCCGTCGGATGCTCCGGCCGCTTCAAAAAGCGCAAGGACAAAGCAGCAAAGCCTAGGTTGGAAGAGCCGTCTGTCCCGGATGTCGGTTCTTTAGAGGGCTCGGTGGAGCCGGAGGTTCTGCCAGAAGTCTCTTTGGAGTCTCAGGGAGAGACTTTACTGTTACAGGATGTTTCCTCTCAGGAGGTAGGCCAGGCTGAGGGGGCTTCTCAGGTAGCTGTTCTCCCCTCCCCTCCCTTCCTAAGGTGGTTAGGCCCTCCCCTTCTGTTTTCAGGGCTTCTTCGAGAGGCAGGCCAGGTTTAACTTCAGTGGGGGTTTCTCCTAGTTCTTCAGGGTCTCTGCCTAAGAAACATATGCTTAAAATGGCAGAAGATTTGATTACTATGATTAGAGGTTCTATGCCCCCTCCTGATAAGAGGCCTAGGGTGGAACCTGAGCTTGAGAGTTTTGAGCAGTGTTCGGAGGCTTCTGAGTCTTCGGCTGAAGACTTGCAGGAGTATCCTCCTTATTCGGATTCTGATGTAGATGATTCTACTCCTTCGGCTTCTCCTCCTGAGGATTTTTCTTTTTCAGAGACTCTTCATTCCATGAGGGAGCATTTTAAATGGGAAGGTCAAGTTTTTTCTGATTCCAGGAAAAGGCTAAGGGAATTTTTGTTTTTACCCCAACACAGGCCTTTGGCTATACCTCCTATTCTGGATGTGGTGGAAGATGTTTTTGCAGAGGCTTCCCTGAACCCTGATTCTTTGCCTCCTGCTCCAGATAGGTATTATAGGGTGCCTGAAGCTCATAAGTATCTTTTTAAGAGTCCTAGGGCAGACCCAGAAACCGTTTCTCAGGGGCCTAAAGGTGTTAAGGCTTCTGTTGTTAAAAATCCTGTTCCTCCTGATAAAGAGGCAAGGGCTTTGGATAGATGGGGAAAGAAGGTGTATACTTCTTCCACTTTAGCCATGAGGGCTTTGAATTGCCAGTTCCACATGTTAAAATACCAAAATTATCTCCTTTCACAATTGAAGTCTAAGGTGGATGCTCTGGCGGAAGGTATTGAGTGTAAAGAGTTGCAGGATTTAGTTCATGTTTCTGAACAGGTGGGTAAGCATTCTTTGCAATGTGGTTTTGATGCTGTACAGGCCTCTTCGAGGGTGGCTGCCACTGGTTCTGTTCTTCAGGCACGCCTGGTTGAGGGATCAGAATTTGGCTGAGCATGTTAAGACAAGGATTTTAGATGCTCCATTACAATCTGATGTGTTGTTTGGTTCGCCTGTGGAAGCAGTTTTAAAGAAAATGGAGGACAAGGCTAAGTCTATGCAGACTGTTAAAGATTTTTGCAGGTTCAGCCTCCAAGTTTAGTAGAAATTGGCCTACTAAGGGGTGGACATATCCTTCTTATGATTCCCAGTCTAGGGGTAGGTCTAGGCGTGGCAGGGGCAGAGCTCAAGGTTCTTTTAGGCCTAGAACAGGGAGTTCACCTGCTCAGTCTTCTGGTGAGGGCAGGGGTCAGTCCTTTCGTAAACAGACCCAATGACCTGCCATTTCAGCTGCCAGAGCCTTCTCGTCTGGCAGCACCTTTGGGAGGAAGGCTGGCACTTTTCAAAGAAAATTGGAGTTTAATTACCCAAGACAGATGGGTATTGGATATCATTCACCACGGTTACAGGTTTTATTTCC
The DNA here is from genome assembly GCF_019279795.1 of Protopterus annectens. Classification (NCBI taxonomy): domain Eukaryota; kingdom Metazoa; phylum Chordata; order Ceratodontiformes; family Protopteridae; genus Protopterus; species Protopterus annectens. The sequence continues at coordinate 824,315,455 of NC_056743.1, forward strand.
ATACCTTGCCTCCTTTCAAAGGCATACCAGACATTCCTCCTCTACAAAGAAAAGAGGCTCACAAGCAAATTTCTCTGTTACTCCAAATAGGGGCCATTCAGCGGTTCCTGTGCCAGAAAGGGGCCTAGGATTTTATTCTCGCCTGTTCCTAGTACCAAAAAGGGGAACACGTGGAGACCAATTTTGGATTTGTCTATCCTCAACACTTATCTGGACATTCCCAAGTTCAAGATGTTGACGTTGCAACAGCTTTTACCTCTGCTGGGAAAAGATCATTGGATGGTAACTTTAGATCTCAAGGAGGCTTACCTTCATGTGCCTATCAGACTAAGTTGCAGGAAGTATCTGCGTTTTCGAGCTGGGAATTCCCATTATCAGTTCTCTGCATTGCCCTTTGGCTTATCTACTGCGCCCAGAGTATTCACAAAAGTTCTGGCTCCAGTGATAGCTTACTTCAGGCTAGAAGGAATACAAATCTATCCTTATTTGGACGACTGCCTGATTCTGGCTCAAGAAAAGGAAGACCTTTTTCAGCATTTGGAATATGTGACAGCAGTGCTAAGATGCCTGGGGTATTCTGTGAACGAAATAAAGTCCAGTCTAGTACCCTCTCAAGACATGTGCTTTCTGGGTGTGAGACTGAATACAGCAACCCAGATGGCCTTTTTAACCCCGGACAAACAAAAGAATCTTTCACTTTACTTCCATCAACTATCTCTTCAGTCCGGGCTGACTGCAAGGACAGTCCTTCAAGCCTTAGGGTTCATGGCATCTTGTATTCTGGTGCTTCCCAATGCCAAACTGCATATGAGGAAGCTGCAATGGTATCTCAAAAATGTATGGACACAGCACTGCCAGGATTTGGACACTGTCATTCAAATAATACCTTGCATTCAAAAGGAATTTTGTGGTGGGCTCAGGAATGTCACCTAAACAAGGGACTCTCTGTGACCCGGCCAGAGGCGAGTCAGATTCTAACGACAGATGCCTCAGACATAGCTTGGGAGCTCATCTGAATGGAAAGTGGATACAAGACAAGTGGCCTGCCAGACTACAGCATCTACATATCAACATGAAGGAGATGTTGGCAGTCCAGTTTGCATTACTGGCTTTCAAGGAGTTACTTCTTCCAGGGCAGGTGTTGATTCTAACAGACAACACAACTGTCATGTGGTACATCAACAAACAAGGGGGAACACATTCTTATCCTCTATGCAGGCAAGCAATGATTTTGTGGGAGACTGCGCTCAGCTTGCAACTAAATCTTCAGGCAAGGTTTCTGCCGGGAGCACAGAACTCCTTAGCAGATGTGTTAAGCAGGCAAATCATGGATCCCCACGAGTGGAAACTGGATCTTCATGTATTTCGAAAATTGACAGTGTCATGGGGAACTCCAGACATCTGTTCGCTTCTCCACTAAACCTCCAGCTGCCAAAGTTTTGCACGAAAAGGTTTCATCACACAGCTTGGAAAGTGGATGCTCTTTCTTTCAGTTGGAAAAATCTTCATGTGTACGCCTTTCCGCCTCTGCCTCTCCTCCCAAAGGTACTCCTAAAGGTCAGACAAGACAAGCCAAGGATGATTTTAATAGCTCCAGATTGGCCTCGTCAACACTGGTACCCATTACTGAGGAGTCTGGTAAGGAAGCCTCCATGGCCTTTACCTTTGATTCCACACCTTTTGTCTCAGAGGGACGGTCATCTACTCAATGTCAAGCTTCACTCTCTTCATCTAACAGCCTGGCATATTCTGTTTTGAACCACAGCAGGTCTCAACTTCCGCAACAAGTTTTGAATGTGATTATGGAAGCCAGGAGACCTAGTACAAGGAAAGTGTATGCAGACAAATGGAAGAGATTTTTATTTTGGAGTGCAGCAAAGGATTTGGAGGTTTCTGAGCCTAATTTGAGTGTGGCTCTTCAATATCTTACTGAGTTATTGGACAAAGGTTTGTCTTTCTCTTCCATTAAGATTCATGCTGCAGCAATTTCAGCTCACTATGATTGTGACCCACCATTGTTTTCTCATCCTTTGTTTAAGCAATTTCTTAGAGGGGCAAAGAATATAAGACCCCCGTAGAGCTCCTACTCCTGCTTGGGACCTCAATTTTGTGTTGGAGAAACTTACTCTACAACCTTTTGAGCCTGCGGCTACTGCTGAATTGAAATACTTGTCATGGAAGACTGCTTTTTTGTTGGCCATTACTTCTGCAAGAAGGGTTTCTGAATTGCAGGCCCTTATGGCGGTTGAGCCTTTTTTGATTTTCCATAAGGATAGGGTATCATTACGTACTAATCCTTCCTTTATGCCTAAGGTGGTCTCTAGTGTGGCTTTAACCAAACTATTCATTTGCCCACTTTTTATGCAGATCCCCAAAATAAGGGGGAAAGATTTTGCACACTTTAGATGTACACAGGCAGTTGCGTTATTATTTAAGCAGGACTAAGGATTTTAGGCAGTCTCAGCAGTTGTTTGTTTCTTTTGCTTTGAGTTCTCAGGGCAAGCCTGTGTCAAAACAAACTATTTCTAAGTGGATTGGGTTTTGCATTGCATTTTGTTATTCCCATTATGGCAAGGAGATTCCAGCTGGGATTAGGCCTCATTCCACTAGGGCTACTGCCACTTCAACAGCATTTCTAAGGGGGGTGGCAACTAAGGATATTTTGGAGGCAGCTACTTGGAGTTCAGTGCATACTTTCTCTAAGCATTACCACCTTCCTCTCTACTCTAAATCTAGGGCTGGTTTTGCCACGGCTATTTTGCAGGGCATGTTGACAGCTCCAGCTTCTTTATGATTTGCCAGCCTCCCTTACCTCTGCTTTGGGATTCTACCCAAGTGTTAGGACTGCAGCAATGTGGGATGAAGAACATAGTACAGTTTTGTACCTACCATAAATGTAGATGTTCGAAGATCCACATTGCTGCAGTCCAATTTACCCTCCCTCCTTCCCCTCTGTGTTTAGGGGTGGTTGTGTGGGTGGGGTTGTACTTTTGTTAATTGTATATATTGTATATATATTTGGTACAGGAGTGTTTGGTGTTTTTTGGGTTTTGGCCTTATCTTTTTAGGGTCTTCTGACATCTGGGGCAAGAAAAGACTGAGGATATGACGTCGGTCATGCGCATTTGTACCCTGACGTCCTGACGTCAGACTAATGCGCCCTGACCGACGTCAGCCTTATACTTTGGTATTCGGGCCGACTGGGACAGCGGACTACCCAAGTGTTAGGACTGCAGCAATGTGGATCTTCGAACATCTACATTTATGGTAGGTACAAAACTGTACTTTTTGATGCATTAGAAGCATCTTGCAAGGCTGCTGTCACTGGGTCTGTTCTTAGAAGGCATGCTTGGCTTAAGGAACTTATCTTGCCAGACTGTCAAAGCAAAATTACTAGATGCACCAGTAAATCAAGAACGCCTGTTTGGCAGTAAAGCAGAAGAAGTCCTCAAAAAGATGGAGGGAAAAGCTAAATCTGTGCAAACTGTTAAGTATTTCCTACAGGTACAGTCACCTAGATTCAGTAGGCATTGGCCTTCTAAATACTGGTCCTTTCCAGTCCCTCCCAGACTTTCTCAGTCCTAACTCAGGGGCAGCATACCACCACGATTACAATCTCAGGGTATGCACAGATCTAAGCAATGGAGTGCTCCCATTTCTAAAATGGGGTAGTAAGCCAACATCCTGTGGTCACCCAGGACAGACTGGTCTTGAACATGGTATCCCTGGGATACAGATTCTGCTTCAACTCCCTGCCAACCCCAAGTGGATGGCCAGAACTTCCCCCCACACCAGTGGGAAGAGGCCCAAAAGCAAGTACTTTCTCTTTGCAGTATCAAGGCTATTTGACCTGTCCCAGCAGAGCATAGGGGACAAGGTTTTTACTCCAGACTGTTTCAGGTACCCAGGAAAGAAAACTCTTCGCTTCCCCTCAGAAATTTCAATTGAGCAAATATTGCACCAGAACTCCCCACAGCCAAGCATGGAAAGTGGATGCTCTGTCCTTTACAAGGGGAAACCACTCAATCTGTGCCTTTTCCCCTTTGCCCCTCCTGTCAAAGGTTCTACTAAAGATCAGACATAACAATCCTGATTGCACAAGACTGGCCACGCCAGCACTGGTACCCACCTTTGCATAGTCTGACAGTACTGCTACCTTGGCACCTGCCTCAGCCCTCTCCCTGCTGTCCCAGCAGAGGGGCCAGATTTTGCATCCTCCGTTATAAGCCCTGAACCTAGCAGCCTGGTTCATCCCCTGAACCCTCAGTAAACAGGTGCTGGATGTCATCCTGGAGGCAAAAAGGCCTGCCCCTAGGAAATCCTATTCAGAAAAGTGGAATAGATACTGTTCTTAGAGCCAGTTTCGAGGAATGGACACAAATATGCCCAGCTTACCTCATATACTAGATTACTTAACAGAAATGTCCCACAAAGGCCTATCCTTCTCTTCAATTAAGATTCCTGCCTCCGCCATCTCAACTCATTATAATACTGAGCCACCCCTCTTCTCTCATCTTTTAGTCAAACAGTTCTTGAGTGGAGCCAAAAAATTTAAGACCCCCCCCCCCCCCCCCCCCCCGGAGAGCTCCCATCAAAGCCTGGGACCTTAACTTTGTATTTGAAAAACTCACGCTTCCATTCTTTGAACCTGTTGCTTCAGCAGAGTTACAAATTCCTCTCTTGGAAAACACCTTTACTTCTAGCCATCACTTCAGCAAGAAGAGTATCTGAATTGCAGGCCCTTATGGTCGTGGAACCCTTCATTATCTTTCATGCGGACAGGGTTCCCTCAGGACTACCCCATCATTTATGCCAAAGGTGGTATTTGGGGTGGGACATGTAGACAGTTATCTAGCCTTTGGACATCCTGTGTCTGTGGTAGTGAGGAAATCATTCTGTATTGTGCAACTAATAAACAGAGGTATGGCATCCATGTACAAGAAGATCATTGCTCCACTGTGTTTGGGATTATTCAAACCTGTCATTGAATATGATGCCCAATTTGGTATATATCTAACCAGGCACATCCAACAATTAGAATGTCCAGAGAGGTTCCTCACTAAAAGAATACAAGGAGTAAATAATATGTTCTATGCAGACTGCCTCAGTCATATCCCTATATTCTGTTTCCTACAGGCTTTTGAGGGGAGAGCTGTGCCTAACATACATCCATTGTCAGAGCCCACTCTGGATCTCTTGTGTATTCTCAAAATAAACAGCACCAGAGTTATCTGTTCTAAAGACTTAAAGCTTTCCTATGATATAAATAGGGCATGCTGGAGAAACAGGTATGTATCCCAGAGACTACCTCTTCCTTGAACAGGCTCCCCACTCAGTTCAAGTACAGCTTGAACAGTTGTATGGGGAGTAGACCATTTATCCTTGTTTGGTATCTGTCTAATGGACAAAAGCAGCCTAGAAATGGTTCATCTCCAGGCCCCTGTTTGTAAATCTTTAATTTCACAAGCCCCTGCTTATGCTTACCAAAGGTATCGTAACTTGTCTAAGATTTGAGATACATGGCTAGGCTTGATAGGCCACAGTGGTCAATAGCCTAGTGTACACCTATGAATCTCTGAACAAGAGTTTCCAGTCTTTCACCTGTACTGTATAGATCTCTGCAGTGGAAACAAGAAGGATTGATGATACAGATATCTTGTAAAGCTGTACTGTCACCATCCAGAAGCTTAAAGTGTTATAGTCCTGTCTTGTTGGATTGCATTGGTGAAAGTAGGGATTAAGTCTGCATCAGCTAGAATTGTATTATTGCCATTTTTGGCATATTGCCGCTTTGTTATGGTGTGATAATTATGCACAGTTCATATAACATGTTGTGACAGATTTTTTTTCTCTCCTGTGTGGGAGTTAGGTTCAGCAAGCATGGCATGTACAGTTTAATTGACTGCTGAGTGGTAAATGCCTTCATTTTCTTGGTGTCTGTGGACAGTGCTGGTTTTAACTATCACTTGTACAGAGCATTCGGTTTTAACAAAGGTTGCTAGTTGTTGCTGAAGCACCTACCAAGAGGAGAAAATGCTGAGAGAAGAAAAGGAGCCACTTTTGTGATTTTAAGTATTTTCTTCTGATTTTTTTGTTAAGTTTTACTGCTTTGCCTACTTTTGGCATTTTCCGGCTTGCTAAAGTTTATATCTGTAACAGTAACAGTACTTGGAACACATCTAGAGCCTGTTTACTGCATTTCCTGTGTTGCACTTAATTTAAAATTGTTTTTTCTCTAAAAACTGCATTTTACCTGATTTTGGCCTAGCACTCAAGTGTGAGGTCATTTATTGCACTGTTGTGATTATTTTGCTGCTTGTGTATCTCTGCTACCTTTAAACTACAACAAAAAGAAAAAAAAAATCTTGCTTTTTTCCCACTTTCTGAAAGTTAAGAAAGTTCAGTTACAGATTTGCTGTTCTGAACTGTTTGGAAGTTTTTAGAAGGCCAGTGCTTGCTTGGGCTAAAGGGAAGTCTCTGTGTTCACCAGTGGGAGTGGTTAACACTGAACAGCCTGCCTGTCCCTGGAGGAGTGGTTACTAGCTAGAAGCTGTAGTTTTATTGGCCATTTTGGTTCAATTCTAAACTCCTTGATCTCTCTCTCTTAAAATCCTACAACTCTCTTTTTGCGCACTGAGCAGCGCCGCCTAAACAAGTTTAAACTATTCCAGGCTCCACAAAGTCTGCTCTTCACTTTTTCCCTTAGAACTGTTCAAACTCTCAAAGTAATCACTCTATTCTCTTTCTAAAGCCATGCACTTGCTCAGCTCTTATAAGGAAACACTAACTAAAGCACTATACCCTCCTTGACTTCTCAGAAGTATTAGACTCCTGATTGGTCCTTCCTGATCAAGTGAAAAATCAGTTCCCTTCCCTAATCTGATCAGTAAAAAAAAACGTTCCCTATACTAATCTGCTATGTCCAAGGGTCAGTTTCAAGGTTACTCTCCAGTCCAGCTGGTGAATCTGGGAATTTTGAGGCAATGTTACAATTGCCTTATGTACACAGACAACCCTCTCCTCCTTCCAACAAACTCTAATACATGCGAGAGATGCAGTTACACAGCCAAACTGGAGGCAGAGCTCTCTCAACCCAAGACTGGCACAGTCAGTCAGGAGGAAAAGGTAACCACCCACACCACAAATCCAGTCTCACACAGACCTATTGCATCTGCATACCCAACACATAAACACACAAAAACATACTCGGAGGCTCTAAATAAAAATCTGCATAAACAGCAAAGACCTCCTAAGCAGATATCCAAGCAACAGCCACCCCTCAACAATACCCACAAATCACATATCTCACAAAATCAATGTGCCTCAGTCACAGCCCATAAGACCAAACAACACACCAAATACACTTGTTATAGGGGACTCTATTGTCCGGCACACTGACGTCCCACTCACCAGACTGAACAAGGAGAAGGTCACTGTAAGCTGCCTGTTGGGTGTCAGGATCCGCCACATAACGCAAGCACTCAAGTCACTCCAAAGCAAGTACAAGTATGACTCCGTCATTGTCCATGCTGGTGTGAATGACCTGAGATGTACCTCCCTGGACTACATGAAAAGAGACATAGAGGAGCTCTCTGACCATGTAGCCCAGGCTGGTATGTCCCTGACCTTGAGTAGCATCTTGCCCTCACCAAGAATGATGCCACAGTATAAAGACAAAATGATCAGTTTCAACAATTGGCTAAAGTATTGGTGTCATTCAAAGGGGATCCAGTGTCTGTCAGCCTGGGATGACATGCTCGACAAGCCACGTTGCTTCGCTAGGGACGGCTTGCACCTGTCACCCTTAGGCTTTCGTATACTGGCCAAGGCTCTTGCCACCCCCATAGTGCCTTTTTTAGGCAAGGCTCAAAGGACAAACCCACCTCCGTAGACAACCCAAAGATAAAAAAAACTAAAGGTAATGCTACTCAATGCCAGAAGTCTAAACCTCAAGATGCATGCACTCGAGACTCTCCTCAGTATGGAGAAAATCGATGTCTGTGCAGTAACAGAAACTTGGTTCAAGACTCCTGAGAGCACCCCAGCACTACCAGGTTATAACTCATACCATGCGTTTCGGCCCCAAAACTCGGACCGAAGCACAAAAGGAGGGGGAGTATCTATATTCATCAAAGATACCTACGCCTCCAGGTTAGTGGCACTGCACGAAGCATCGGAAACCATCCATGTGCAACTAACAGTGGGCAAAACTGCCTTTCAGTTTGTAGCCTGCTACAGAACACCCTCCCTATTACAGGAACCCCACTTGGCATTCCTGAGAACACTGGAGAATATGAAGGTCTCTCCAAACACTATGTTATTGGGTGACTTCAACTACCCAAACATTGACTGGGAAAACTACTCAAGCCCAAACATCCACTCCCACAAGAGGGAACAACATATTGGACCTGGTCATCACCAACATGGCAACTCTATGTTCCACACCAGAGGTAAACCCCTCATTGGTAAGATCAGACCATAAACAAATTTCCCTGAACATCCATATCCCATCCCCACCCCCAGCCAAGGAAATCACTGTAAAGAATTTTTCCAAAGCCAACTTTGCACTTCTCAAGACTGAGGTGGAATCCTTCAAAACCCCTGGGCCAGAGGATAATACAGCCCAATCCACAGAATTCCTTACAAATGCATTCCCTGAGCACCTGCAGGAATGCATGGATCGTGCTATCCCAAATAAAACCAAGACTCACTCCTCCAAAAACAGGAGACTGGTCTGGTGGACCCCGGCCATAAATAAGCTATACAACAGAAGGAGGAAGCTACTACATGACAGAGCGAAATCCCAAAAAGGGAAGGCATCTCTGATCAGTATTAGCAAGAAACTTTGATCCCTCATAAAATCATCAAAGGCCAGTTTCGAAAGAAAAATTGCCCTAGACACTAAAGATAATCACAAGGCCTTCTTTAGTTATGTCAGAAACATGGGCGGAAAGTCCCAGATATGCTCTGAATTGTTGCATAACGGTACAAAATATACCGAACCTACAGACATAGCCAACATCCTGGCAGACAGATTCAGCGCAAACTCCCCCCCCTTCCCCCCCAAAGGAGCAAACACCTATCCCAACTGAATGTAACCTCCCTGACATCACAGATGCACAGGTGAAAGCTGCCCTCTCCAAAGCAAAAAACACAGCATCTATGGGACCGGACGGTGTCCCAGGCTGTCTTACACGAGCTCCAAGAACTGAACCCTCACATTGTCACTGTTCAAACTTAGCCTTACTACAGGATATGTACCCAAAGAATGGCATACAGCTACAGTGGTCCCACTCCACAAAGGTGATGCCACAATGGACCTCGGAAACTATCGCCCCATAAGCCTGAGTAGTCTGGTCTGTAAAGCTATGGAGCGTATTATCATGGAACTCATAAACAAAGACATTTGGGAGCCTCCATACACTGGACCCTACCCAATTCGGCTTTGTTAAGGGCAGATCTTGCTTCTTAAACCTAGTTGATTTCTTTGAAACAGTTACCAATGCCATAGATGAGGGCAGGGTAGTCCACACAGCCTACCTGGACCTCGCAAAAGCCTTTGACACAATACCCCACTCGGGCATCATAAATAAGCTTACCAGCTTAAATATCAACCCCTATATCACAAGATGGGTTGCAAACTGGCTCAGAGATAGAACCCACATGGTCAGAATCTCAGGTGCCATGTCTGAATCCAAACCAGTTACAAGTGGCGTCCCACAGGGCTCAGTTCTGGGACCTCTCTTGTTCGGTATATACTTCGCCGAGGTTCAGGCTAACACGGGGGAATTATGTCTGACAAAGTTCGCAGATGACTGCAAACTGGGGGCCATAATCGAATCTCCAGCTGGCACAGGCATCCTCCAAAAGGGTCTCACAGAGACGGATGCTTGGTGCCAGAGCCACGGCCTCAAGCTAAATGTTAAAAAGTGCATAGTCATCCCCTTTGGGAAAAACAATGTGCCCACAAATTACCACATAGGTGGTAATCCATTAAGTACGGAAGAAGTAATTAGAGATTTGGGGACCAACGTAGATAGTAATCTCTCCTTTGATAATCACGTTGCCAAAGTGGTTAGAAAGACCTTCTATATAGCCCACCTTATCACAAAAGGGTTCCCATCTAGATCAAGAGAGGTCATTGTGCCCCACTACTCGTCACTCATCAGGCCCATAATTGAATTCAATGCCCCTTTTGGGATGTACCTTACCAGACACCTGCAGCAACTGGAGAGACCCCAAAACTACCTCACCAAGAGGATCATGGGCTACAAACAGATGTCCTATGCAGCTCGACTAAAGAAACTCCAGCTCTACTCAGTTGCTTACCACCTACTCAGAGGCAATCTATGCCTGACGTACAAAGCCATGTCAAACCCAGAATTAATGGACATGCTCCACCTCAAAAAATCCAAGTCCCTTAGAGCTACACGCTCCAGGGACCTAAACCTCAGCACAAAAATAAATAGGACATGCTGGAGGGACAGATTCATTTCCCAAAGGCTCCCCTCACTCTGGAATAGAATCCCAATTCATGTTAGACATAGCCCCTCGCTGACCCTCTTCAAGCGAAATTTGGACGCGTGGATGGGAAATCGCAAATTCACCCCTGGGATCTCTCCTGTGTCCCTGCTAGACAGAGGCACAGTAAACAAATCTTAAAAGGGTACCTTCTGTGACCTACTTTACAGAGGCACAGTAGGCTAATCTAATAGGGAGACGGAATCCAAATACACTCTGGCTAGGCTTATAAATGCCCTAGGGCAGATAGCCTAGTATCTACCTATGAACCTATGAGTGTACCAACCAATAGGACACAGATGCAGACTATGAACTTTGTTCATGGCAGTCTTGATAGTCATGTCTATAACCTTAAGCTTTGCAGTGAAGCCCTACCTGTTGCAAAAGGATGTATGAATAGGATGCTTAACAAATGTGGACTAGTAAGAGCAAAATAAGACATGGCTAACTAGCTTCACTAGAGTCCAGGTCTATCTCAGATCCAGATTCAGATGCATTGGTTCTCAGAATATCCGAGTTGCACAACGCTAATGATATCTTGTGTACTTTACAGACATGCTGTTATTGGACCAAAGCATTCTGTCTGGGTTTGCTGTCTACAGAAGGGATGACAGAAAATTAATGAAGTGGTAACGGGTTTAATGAGGGGTGTAAATTCTTGGATGCTGTGTGCTGCTAGACGTTCAGTAAAGGAGGACAGCGATGTACTTGTAAGTAGGGTGTTGAGTGTGTTTTGATTCCATACAAAATAGGAAGTTAGTCAGGTTTAGTGTGTCATGACATTGAAGCATTCTTAAATGGGAGTGATCGGGATCTGTACTAATTGGATTAATGAAAAATTTAAGTTTTGTCTGGATGCTTTTACTTCAGCATCATAAATGTTTTCATGTACACTGGTGTTGCTCTGCTTCTGTCTTTATTGAATGCCTCACATTTTGTGCATATCAAATTTTTTTCATGTTTGTGTTTGAATAAATAGCATTATCCACTATCAGTTCATTGATTTCAACAGTACTATTCTATTTGTTAGAATGTTAAATTATTTTGTAACTAATTTTTTCTTTTGTAGCAGTGGTCTTTAGTCATTGTCTAAGCAATTGATTTAGTAGTCAGGGAACATGATGGTCAAAGCTTAATCTTGATAAAACATTGTTTGTTTCTCCATTTTTTTTAAGTTACTAAAATAGTATTTCTCATTGGTGGCATCCCACAATCCTATTGGAAAAAGGAGGAAGTTGTAGTATTAGGTATGCAAAATTCAAGCTGAGCAGCCATCCAGATATTTGGCTGAATGTAGCAACTTTTCAGTATTCTATATTCAAATTTTCAATGTTTGTAGGTGGAGAGGTGCATTTCATAGGCACTTGCAAGACATAATGGCTCCTAGGTACCTTTAGCCTGACAAATGACCTGGTAGTAGGCCATGTAGGGGGTGAATGACCTTGGGTACTCTGCTCAAAAGGATGTGCAGAGGGATATAATTGGTCTTGCTTTGGATGTAACTGAGGCAGGAAAGACACTGGTGTTGAGCGAAGTTTTGTCATTACCCAGAATGATGCTGAGTCTCAAAAACCAAGATAGATTAATTGGTTATGCAGCTGGTGTCATTCTAGGGGGATCCAGTGTGTTTCTGATTGGGACAATATGGCTAATTAGCCGCCTTCTTTTTCCAAGAATGGTCTGCACCTCTCTTAGGGTGGCTTTTGCATCTGGTTAAAGACTGCTTCTCCCTTAGTGCCTTATTTAAAATAGAATCCACCTGCTGGTCACTCCAGTCTAGTAAATTCTAATTTGGAATACATAAAGGTGACCTTACTCAATGCTAGGAGTCTTAAGAAAATTGCTTGAGCTAGACAACTTGAGCATGTTCATGTTAGTTGCAAAGACATGGTTTCAGAGAAATGAAAGCAGCCCTCTTTTACTGTGTTTAGTACCTACCATGTCTTCAGACTTGATGGCAGTTGCAGGGGCATATCAATATATAACTTTTTTGCTATCGGCCCATTGGGTGCTCCCATTATTTCCAGAATGGATGGGATTTGGGCATGCCTTAGCAGGGACAGAGCCCTGTGGCCCACTTGTTCCTGAAGGAGTGTATCAGGATTTGCCAAAGATGTCATCACCTCATAGCTGATTCCTTGGGATCCCAGATTTGAAATCTAAGCTGTCCAAATCACCCTTAAATAGGGTAGATTGCCATTTATAGCAAGCCATGGAGCACACTTTGCCCCTACTGACCGTGATAGCTATCTTAGCATGTAGCTGTAATCTTCAGTAATTAGTGTGCATCCTGTAGCCAGCATTAAACTGACATCCACACTTCCGAAGTTCTGCATGCTGAAGGTTTCCTTGACATTATAAATACTTAGTCCCCTATTGAAAGAGTTAACCATTGTACTTGAGGCTCAAATACATTTAATTTTGCCCTCACGATTTGGCCCCTTTTTGCACACACCAATGTGTATCATCCTTCATTAAATCAAACCTTGAAACTTTGACTTTCTCCTTTAAATACTTGTGGAACATCCCCTCCAAATACTTCGTATTTAGCAACTGCTCAAAAGCAAGTCATCAATTATTTATTAACTTAAGTAAATTTCTGCTTTAATCTTTCTGCAGCAGACCCCATTGCTAAAACTATTGACTCCTCTGACTTCTATTTCCACTTAAATAATTATATTAATATAGCAGTACCTACCCACATGAAATACTGTGGGGGAATTTCTAAACAAATACCTTTAGAGGTCCCTTTCTACCTGTATAAAGAGTGCACTGAAGCAAGTTTAGCATGGATACAATTAGGCTGCTCAAAGCTGAGTATGAACTTGAATAGTCATGAAACCAAAAATAACTACATATCCTTCATGTATGTCAGGAAGTTAAGAACTAGCACTCAACAATGTTTGGAGTTGGGCCACAATTATACTGCCCACGCTAACCACAAGGAAGTAGCTAATGTCCTAGTTGACAAATTTAGTGCAGGTTTTGCTCCATCCACAGTTACAGCTATTCTGCAGATTACACATTCCCACCCGCTTTAATTACTATGAAACAAGTTTTTGTAGCCTTCTCAAAAGCTAAGACCATCTTATCCATGAGCCCTGATAATATTAGAAGGTTTTTGGATTATCACTGCCAAACACAGTCCATCTGAATCCCTACTTCACTTCTTTGCTCTAAGCTTCTCCACTGGTTACATTTCCCAAGCCTGGAAACCAGTTATTGTAATGCCATTTATTGCATACATAAGGGCGGACCAGACACTGGTAACTGTAGTCCCATTCATCTCACTAGCCTCATATGTAAAGCAATGAAATGTATTATCTTTGACCTCATTAATCTGGACCTTGAAAATTACCTTCTTAATTTCTTTGAAAAAGTCAATGAAGTAATGGATAGCAATTATGAAGTGCCTGAACCTGGCCAAGTCCTTTAACAGTAGTCTCCATGCAGGTAATTTTGACAAACTTGTAATTGTGAATGTAAATCCCATATGTTGTACAGTAGATAGCTAATTGTTTTTTTTTTTTTTTTTTTTTTAACTCGCAAGTGCTACCTGTGAAAGCAAAAAGAGCTACCTGTGGTGTACCATATAACCCACTGTTGTCTGTCTTGTATTTAGCATCTTTTTCTAAGACTTTCAAGCCAAAACTGTTGGCTTATAGTTATTTTAAGCTCTTGGATAACAGACTCACAATTGCTCCTCCACTGGTTGGATTATGTTAAAAATTGGTACGAGGACAATGGTCATATAGTACATGTTTTCACACTTACTGTAATTTTTTGGTAAACATTTCCATGTCATGTCATATTGGTGATACATCCCTCCAGTCAATTATTGTTGATGCATTGTCTGTTGACTCGTGTCTCTAACAGTTTTGAAGTCCATCAACTAATTTTCAAAAGCAGCTTGATTGCAAGTAATGATTTGCGCTAAAAATTGATGCTTTTGAACAGTGGTGATGAAGAAAACTTGAGAAATCCACAGACTACAGGAAAATCAAATCAGTCAATAGTAAGGAAATAAGTCTAGATTGTTCACTGTAAGGCCTGATAGCAAAAGTAAAACCAAAACTGTCTGGCCACCAAATGCGAAGACAGAATTCACTAGGGATGATACTGATGCTATCGACGATTGAAGTGAAAAGAAGTGGAACGCAGATGCTAAGGCAAATAAACAGCATTACTGTAGTAACAAGTATGAGTTTGTAAGAGCGTAAATAAGCAATTGTTGACAGGCCTTGTTGTGCTAAAGTCACTGACGTCACACAGTTGGACTGCAGTAAATTACTAAACAACAAAAGTGGGATGAAGTTGCTGCACTACTTTTTTCATTTTGTGAAAATTATTTTTGCCTATTTTGTTAGTGTTTTTTGGAGAAATAGGGTACATCTTTAAACTTTGTTCAGAAATGCCATCATTTGTCGTTTGCTGTGTATTGCCAGACTTTACCCTTTTTATAGTATTGTACTTTATGTAATGGCAGGCATGGGCAAACTACGGCCCGGGGGCCACATGCGGCCCGAAACGTTTTGATTCGGCCTGCCAAACTTGAAAAAATTTAATAAATTAACCTTGTTAATGTTTTATTTCCCCTGCAATTCTGATGTTTCCTCACTAGATGGTGCACTGTAGATATATTGGCTTTGTTGAGGTGAAGCGTAGGCCTATTACTCCACGTTTGCACTTTACCCTTTGACCCACCACCCCTCTATGAAGATGAGCGGACCCAAGAAAAGGAAAGTGGACAGAGAATGTCAAGTGTTCAATAAGGAGTGGACAACTAAATATTTTTTATCCGTGATACGCACGTTGTTAAAATAAACAGTGCGCGCAGATCAAATATAACGCTTCACAGACTGACTTGCTGCAACTGTTTCGTCCTTGCACTGGTCGTTGTTGACTTTTGGCACCGGGGAAACAAATTGAATAAAAGGAACAGGACAAGTACATCTGCATCTCCTACCGTTTTTGAAAAAAAAGACAGTCAGGAGGAGAGTGATGGTGATATCCTGAAGGATAACAGAACTTTCAGTGCTTTAAAATAAAATAGTCATTTATTTGATTTTCAGTGTTTAAAGACTCATTTTGAAGTCAGAGATTTTATTGTAATGCTTTTCTTCATTTTCATTGGAAATTAAAGCACATGTTTTCTCCATATCCAAAGATGTGTATTTTTCCCCCAATGAGGTGCTGTTTTCAAAGCATGCCATCTATCTGCTCCTGTTCCGGCCCCTTTGTCAAATGTTAGAACTCAATGTGGCCCACGAATCAAAAAGTTTGCCCACCCCTGATGTAATGGTATTATTCTATCTTGCCTCCCTTCTCCAGGAATGTCACCTAGTTTCATTTTCCTTAAATTTGTTTGCATCACATTTGACCTTGTAATCTTTTGTTGACGAAGAAAGCTGAATTGGATAATTGGTGACTAACCATTTCAGTCCAGAATGCTTTTTTTCATGCAGTTGTTATACAAGCTTTGTTAGTCTGCCTAGTCTTGTGGCATTTGACCCTTCGTCTTCATTTTATCTGCTGTATACTATGTTCAGTTGAGTTTTGTTCTACCGCAGTTTAAGCTTTGAGTCTTAAGACGTGCTGTGGTTCTCTTTTTATCCATACGTTAAGGCATGTCAACTCCTAGAGCCTCTGCATTTGTTAAGTGTGCTCAGGCAGGTAAGTCATCCCCCCCCCCCCCCCCAATCCCAGTATTTTAGCCTATATTTGTGCAAGTCGATCTTGGTACTTTCCCATCTTATCCTTAAGCCTCGTCTTTGTTTGAATGGACACCTTCAGGTTCCTTCATAGCTTCCTTTCTGGGCACTTCATTTATCCACTTGGCACGCTTCCTTCCTGCACATTGTTCCTACATTGGTATTCCACCACTATTCTTTTGCAAAGACTGAAGAATTCTACAGCATCTTACATTGTTCTTCCACTCTTGCTCATTTCTGATGTACATATTTCTGCATTTTCTTGGACATTTAAGTATATGTAGGCCTTGTGCATGCAACACTGGAGTCTTGAAACATCTTTTTATCTTGATCAGCGATGTATTTTTCTTGATGAACTTTGATTCTTTCCTGCTCTTCATTTGGACCTGCTATTTTCTTTCTCTGGCCTATAGGTCCTTACTTGCCTGTAGAATTCAGCCTTTTTTCACAATTGTTCACATTTTACTAATTTTCTTCTTTTTACCAACTTCCAAGTTGATGCAAGGTAGGTATTACTCGTGCCATTGCTGGTGTGTTACTTGTATGCAGTTGGCTCTGTCACAGTACCTCCACTGTTCTTTTCCACTCACTGTACTTATCAGTTTAATGTGGTGTGAATAGTTTGGGACTCGCTATTCTTTTATTTATTTATTTATTTTATTTTATTTACTTCTGTGAACAGTTTAGTTCACTAACTTTATTGCCTGTTTTAGGGAACAGCTGATGTGGTATTTGTAGAGAAGGGAGAAAGATGGCCAGAACACTAGGGAAATGTTCTGCTTGTTTGGATCTAGGGCACCAGGGAAATTATTTGCTTGAGATCTTATACACTACAGAAATGAGCAAAGGATGATACCTCAGAAAGACATAAACCTCTTAATGTTGCACTGCCATGTCTGTATTGGAATGTGAATTTGCATTCTCCTGAGACATGGAGACTTGTTTGCCAACTTTATTCAGTATGCAGGAAGTGTGAGTCATAGTGGCTTACGGACATTCTGTGGGCTGTGCATTTGTTAAAAACAAAAAAAAAACAAAGCTCTAATAAAAAAAATAAAAAAAACTGCGTAGGAAAAAATGAAATGTAAAAGCAACATTACTGTGATAGCCCTTATCTTGAGAGTGTGAAATGCTGCTATTTACAGCAGACTTTTTTGTTTTCTTCACAGCTTTTAAGTGGAAAAGCTGTGGTCAGGATTAAGATAGCTGTGGAACCTGGATATTATTGCCCCTTGTGTTTGGCTATTAGAATTTTTAAATGTACTGCATCTCTCAACTGTGACGATTTTTGCAGCATGCCCAGATTTTTGCCTCATATGTTTGGTCTATTCCTCATAAAATTTGTGGTTTCCTGGCAAATCCATGAGGATTGAATTTGATTGACAGGCATTTGAGTTTCAGACTTCATATCCTTCGGAAAATGCATGGTAACACAATCTTTTACTTTAGAAACTTTCTAAATTTATAAGAGCAATATTTAAAACTTCTCCCTATTTTTAGGCCTTTGTCCCTTCATTGTTCTTGGCTTTGTTCACATCTCTTGTGCCAAGAGATTGAGAGGTATGACTGATAAATGCATCAGCTGATGAAACTAAAGCTGAAACTTGGTAACCTTGACACCTGGGAGTAGGGGTATTTTTTCATTATAGTATTTCTGGAGCTTAGTCTGTCTTATTAAAGTACAGTGCCAGAACTGTTTGTAGGCAATTTTGAGTCCGTAAGGTATCAAAGTATAGAGTGAAGGGAAAACTGCATTTACTGTATAGAACTGCCTTTTAAGTATGCAAGCATCATTATTTGCTACAACTCTGTTCTTTGACTGATAGTAATTGCAGTCTTGCTTCTATGTAGACTGCTGGACAGAAATGGTATTGTATGTATGTATCCCCAACGTACAGAACGGTGCCTACAGAGTTACACATGCCTGCAATGTAATCTGCTTCTCTCCATTTGATTTTTGAGTGTTGCTTTGCTGTAAAGCAAGGACAGGGACTTGATTCATGTTGTGCAGAACGCAGGCCCTTCTCACTCATCCTAGTTTCTTTTCATTCATAAAGTAGTCAAAGTCTCTTTTCATACAGCTTCATTTTTTCCTTTCCCAGCTAAAGATTTTTTTTTTTGTTCGGCGTACAAAGGGATTTTTAAATAAAAGCATAATTCTCTCTTTGTTGCAGCTTTTACTGCATTCAGTTGATGGTCAGTCAAGTAATATGCATCCTGTTTTTCTTCAGTACTTAAAATGATCGTTAGTCTTCCAGTTTTGAAACATTTTGTTAAGGAGAAAAAAAATCTGGCAGGGGTAGAATACATTATTCCAAGAGTATTTTTTGTAACTATTTGTAGGGGAACCATATCCAGTTTAACTGGACTTAACTTGCTTGCCTCACAATGGGCATGTCATTTGTAGGAGTTTTAAAAATTAAAAATCTTATTTTGTGCATGCCCAAAAACCGGATCAGAAGTGTTGCTTTGTTGCTGTTGTATACATGTTTGAGAGACCTGGATATGTGTGACATACTGGCTCAGTGTCTCAAGTCACTTTGTGTGTAGGTGTGGGTGTAATGTGCATCTTTTAGCTGAGACTCCATCATATTAGTTGCTTTGAATCTTGTATTACTGGCACATTTCAGAAAATATTGCAACTTGTGGTTAAATACAAGGGGAAATGGCAGATAGTGGTTCACCAAAACTGCAACAAAGCTCACCTAGCTTGGAGAGAGAACAGGCTTCTTGCAGTTAGCACTGCCTGCCAGCACAATGCTGTATTCATAATAGAAATTAGGCTGATGTACTAAGTTAGAGCTTTAGCATTGAGTTGCTTTTAAACACTTGTAGCACATTGCTCCAACTTAATGTGTTGTGGACAAATAGTGTAGGTGACTTTTCTAGCAACAGTAACTTAAATGTAAAATGCATTACTTTTTATGTTCTCCTTCTCAGCCATTCACCAAAGTGTTAAGAATATGGCATCCTATTGCATAACGTAAAAGGGAACTCCAATCCAATATGCCCCTTTATTTGAATAGGCTTAAAAACAAAACAGTAGGGGGGCTTCCACCATTTAGTATAATTTACTTCAAGGTGGAAATGTTATTGGACCTTGAGAAAGTTCCTAATAGAACATTTATGTGAGAATAATTTGACATATAACAAGGTGGTCACAACAGTTTTAATTTTGTCATAGTTTATAAACTTCCACTAACCACAAAACTTAGTGCATGTCTGGATATATATATATTATAATGTCTGGAGATATATATATATATATATATATATATATATAAATTAGACTCCTGGATGGGGTTTATCTGTCTTTTCCATCAGTTTAGAGTCCGTTCTAGTATGACCCACAGGCCTGAACACAGGATGTTTAAATTATAAACTGCAAGGTTGCACCACTGTGTGTCAAGCTAATTTTTTTTTTAATTTGTTCAGTCAGACTTTTCATAGGTTCATAGATTAGTACTAAGCTAACTGCCCTTTCAAACCATTTAAGCCTAGCCAGTTATCCCTTGTGAGACTCAAACCCTGCACCTTGTGTTTGCAAGGTAAACGCCTTAACCATTAGGCCACCCTCCCAACCCTTTTAGGGTGATTGCAAAAATATCCCAACTAAGAAATTAAAACAAAGAGTTAGAAGGTCACACTGAAAAACCAATCAGTAAAAACTAAAGGAAAACTCTAGCCAAGCTAGAACTTCCAATGAGTGACCTCCCAAACCTCCTGTAACAGAGGCAAATGACCCTTATGAATATCAGGTGTTTCAGAGATATAGCGATTCTGATTGCCCATGACATTTACGTTTGAAGTCATTTTAATGGACAATTTCAGGCCAATAAAGCCAAACCCCACTAGCTATGGATATGCATATTTCGGCCTTGTTATGACCTTGTCAGCATAGTACAAGCAGAGTGTTTTTTTGATGTAATGAGCTTAATGGATCAGCTTTTTATTTTAAAACAGACGTGATGTACATAAAAGCCTTTCTGTAAGTTGTACGTTAATGTTACGGCAGTGTTGTTGTTGTTGGTGATGGTAGTCTAGGGGACTAGGGGCTGCATTATTCTGCTTGTGACATAGTCAGTAGAGTTCAGATGTTCTTCGTGTTTCACTGTTGCAGTCATTACATTTGGGTAATCTGCTGGCAGGTTGCCCTCAGTCGGCCTGAATAACAAAGTCTTGGGTCCTGCGTCGGTTGCTGTCTCCTCTTCCATGACATCAGGGGTATAAAACATGCAGCTGACACCATTTTATTCAGTCTTTCTTGCCGTGCGGTGCCCGAAGCAGAAGCAGTTCGCAAGTGCTGGTCAGCTGACTCCTGAAATTTTCATATTCGAGTTTCAGAACCAAAGTCTTCAAAATAAAGCTAAGTATCCCATTGGGGAAACTTTTTCTTGCTCCTTACCGATGTCAGTAAAAGTTAATAATTGCATTACTTGTGGGAAGCAAATACCTCATAAGGATTTTCATTTGTACTGTATTCCTTGCCTAGGCCCAGATCACAATGTGCCTTGCTGTCAGTTTTGTGCTAGATTTAACCAACGCACTATTAAGCGTCAGTATATTTTTGCATCTAAATATTTTGGTTCAAGATTTAATTATCCTGAAATGTCGTCTGTTAGCAATCCGACTACCGGAGTACATAAAAAAACACAAGGAAAAAGATAGAGACAGATCGTCCAGGTCCAAAACCAAAGACGAAGCTTCTCCTAAGCCAGTCACCGGATGTTCTTCGTGTTTCACTGTTGCAGTCATTACATTTGGGTAATCTTGCTGGCACGTTGCCCTCAGTCGGCCTGAATTCTAAAGTCCTGAGTCCTGCGTCGGCTGCTGTCACCCCTTTCCTGACGTCAGGGGTGTAAAAGATGCGGCCGACGCCATTTTCTTTAGTCTTTCTTGCCGTGTGGTGCCCGAAGCAGAAACAGTTCGCAAGTGCCGGTCGGCCAACTCCTGAGATTTTCGTGTTCGAGTTTCAAACCCGAAGTCTTCAATAAAGCTATGTACCTCGTTGGGGAAACTTTTTTCTTGCTCCAGACCGATGTGGAAAGCAAATACCTCATAAGGACTGTCATTCTTACTGTATTCCTTGCCTAGGCTCTGATCACAACTTTGCTGGTTGTCTATTTTGTGCTAGATTTAACCAATGCACTGTTAAGCGTCAGTATGATTTTGCTTTAAACTATTTTGGACGTCGGTTTAATTATCCAGAAATGTCATCAGATAGCCATCCGACTACCGGAGTTCACAAAAAACGCAAAGAAAAGGAGAGAGAGACAACCGAGGCCCAAAACCGACGACGGAGCTTCTCCTAAGCCAGTCGCCGGTTCTCAGTGAGGCGCTTTCGCAGCCCCTGATGCCCGCTACTTTAGAGTCGCAGGCCGCTATCGACTCCCACGGGGAGTCAGCCATGCCGCTGGAGACTCAAGGTATTGGAGCTTTGGATACTATTCCTTCAGATGGGTCCAGAGCCGCTGAGCAGGCACCGGCTTCTGAGGGTGTATTCACACGTAAACATCTTTATATTAAACCAACCTCAGCTTCAAAGGCAAAGACTAAAGCACCTTCTAAAGCAAAGAAACAAACTGAAGAGCCATGTGGACAGGCCTCTATGCCCAAAAAGCAGATGCTCAAAATGGCCGAAGACTTAATTACCTTGATCAGGGGTTCCCATTCCCCTCCTGATAAGAGGCCTAGGCAAGAGACTGACTATGAATCTTCAGATCAGGTTTCTATTTCTTCTGATTCCTCTTCTGATCAGGAATATTCTCTTCCCCCCTATGAGGATTCTGATGCTGAAGAATCCATACATTCAGCTTCTCCTCCAGAGGACTATTCTTTTGGGGAAACCTTGCATACCATGAGGGAGCATTTCCACTGGGAGAGCCAAGATTTTTCAGAATCTAAAAAGAGGCTTAGGGATTTCCTTTTACTTCCTCAACACAGGCCACTAGCCATTCCACCTGTGTTAGATATTGTAGATGATGTGTTTTCGGAGTCTAGTCTCACCCCTGACTCCTTACCTCCAGCTCCTGTTAAGCCTGACCAATATTACAGGGTTCCTGACTCTCATAAATTCCTTTTTAAAAACCCTGCTGCAGACCCAGAAACTATTTCACAGGGTCCCAAAGGAGTTAAGGCTTCCGCTGCAAAAAAACCCTACCCCCTCTGACAGAGATTCTAGGGCACTGGATAGATGGGAAAAAAAGGTTTACACATCTGCTACCTTGGCTATAAGGGCCTTAACTGTCAGTTTCATATGCTTAAATATCAGCAACATGTCGTGGCATTGCTTAAACGAAAAAGTTATTAAACTCTGAATGTGCAGAAAACAAGGAAATGCAGGATTTATTGCATGCAGCTGAACAAGTTGGAAAGCATACTTTGCAATGTGGTTTTGATTCTTTGGAGGCCTCCTGCAGGGCCGCAGTTACGGGTTCTGTAATTAGGAGGCATACTTGGTTAAAGGAACAAAATCTGCCTGATCATGTCAAAGTTAAATTATTAGATGCACCTTTACAGCATGATACTTTGTTTGGTGTTAAGGCAGAGGAGGTGTTAAAGAACATGGGAGGACAAAGCTAAATCTATGCAAACTGTCAAAGATTTTTTACAAGTACAGCCACCTAGGTTTAGTAGACACTGGCCTACAAAGAACTGGTCCTTTCCTGTGTCAGACAGACCTCAAAGGGGCAGATCCAGATGCCCTAGAGGCAAATCCCAGGCGCAAGGTTCCTACAGGTCAAGGCAATGGGGTGCTTCTACCTCCAAAGTTGGAGAAGACAAATCACAACCATACAGGAAACAGTCCCAATGACTTCCCCCTGCCTGCACCAAGCACTTATCTCCTTGCAGCACCCTTAGGGGGAAAATTAGCACTTTTTTCTCAAAATTGGCACATTATAACCCAGGACAAGTGGGTTCTAAATATCTTGTCACAAGGGTACAAGTTCCATTTCCATACCCTGCTGGCCAGATCTGCCAAAAATTCAATGGGCAGAGGCACAAAAACAAGTCTCATCCCTCATGGACATGGGGGCCATTCAAAAGTACCAGAGCAAGAGCAGGGACAAGGATTTTACTCAAGACTCTTCTTGGTACCCAGAAAGGACAAGGCCTGGAGACCAGTACTGGACCTATCTATTCTGAACACATTCCTGGATATACCAAAATTCAAGATGATGACTTTGTAGCAGCTTCTGCCCATGCTGGTCAGGAACGCTTGGCTGGCAACTCTAGACCTAAAAGAGGCATACCTGCATGTCCCAATCAGACAATTATGCAGACGATGCCTCAGATTCAAGGCTGGCTCAATGCATTATCAATTCTCTGCACTGCCCTTTGGCTTATCTACTGCACCCAGGGTCTTTACAAAATGCCTGGCACCAGTAATTGCATTCTGCAGACAGAGGAATACAAATATATCTTTACTTGGACGACTGTCTAATTCAAGCAGAGAACAAGGACATTCTTCTACAGCATCTGGCGTTTGTGAAAAGACTTCTAACATGCCTAGGGTACACAGTCAACGAAAAGAAATCAAAACTAGTACCCTCTCAAGAGATGATAATCCTGGGTGCAAGCTTAAATACAACTGCCCAGATGGCTTATCTCACGCCAGACAAACAAAGGCAACTGACTACCTATTTCAAAATGTTGGCAACAAAGGCCCAGTTATCTGCAAGAAAAATTCTGCAGGCTTTGGGCTTCATGGCATCCTGAATCCTACTAATTCCATATGCAAGACTGAATATGAGGAAACTTCAATGGTACCTAAAAAGTGTTTGGACTCAACATTGCCACAGCCTGGAAACAATGATTACTCTCATCCCCTGCCTACAACAGGAGTTTCAATGGTGGGCAAAGGTTTGTCACCAAAACAAGGGACAGCCATTCACATTACTCCCAGCCAGGCAGACACTAACAACGGATGCATCAGATTATGCCTGGGGGGCCCACATGGCAGGAAGATGCATTCAGGGCACATGGTCCTCAACCCAAATGCATTTTCATATCAATCAAAAAGAGATGCTAGCTGTTCAGAATGCCCTGACAGCCTTCAGGGACCTACTTCATCCAGGACAACTACTGATAAAGCCGGACAACACCACGGTCATGTGCTATATAAACATGCATGGGGGCACACATTCTTACCCCCTTTGCAGACTAGCCATGACTTTGTGGGACACAGCATTAACTTACCAAGTACATCTGTAGGCACAATTCCTGCCTGGAAGGAAAAATACTCTGGCAGACGAACTAAGCAGAAACCAAATGGATCTCCATGAGTGGCAGCTGGATCCACAAGTCTTCAGCATGATAACAGAGAAATGGGGATGCCCGGACATAGATCTCTTTGCTTCCCCTCACAACTACCAACTAAAAAGATTCTGCACAAGGACGTCTCACAGAGAAGCATGGAAAGTGGACACCCTATCTTTCAGCTGGAAAAACCTGTCAGTATATGCCTTTCCCCCACTGCCTCTCCTCCCCAAGGTACTCCTAAAGGTCAGACAGGAGAAGCCAAAAATGATACTGATTACCCCAGTCTGGCCCCGCCAGTACTGGTTTCCAATCCTAAAGAACTTGTCTCAATGCCCAGCTTGGACCTTACCTCAAATACCTCATATATTGTCTCAGCAAAACAATCAGATCCTGCACAGCCAACTCAGGACTTTAAACCTGGCAGCATGGCGGATAATGTAGTCATACAAAACACACCTCTCAGTAAAGCTGTGATGGATGTCATTTTGGAGGCCAGAAGGCCTAGTACTAGAAAATGTTATGCTAGAAAATAGAAGAGATTCTGTGCTTGGAACCAGGCACAAGGAAATGATACAGCTGTGCCAAATATTCCTCAGATTTTGCAATACTTAACGGAGATGCTGGACAAAGGACTATCTTTTTCATCTATTAAAATTCATGCCTCTGCCATTTCAGCTCATTACAATACAGAGCCACCAATCTTTTCTCATCCCTTACTAAAACAGTACCTCAGAGGAGCCAAAAATGTAAGGCCTCCAAGGAGATCACCAATGCCTGCATGGGACCTCAACTAAAAACTCACCCTGCCTCCTTTTGAGCCAGCTGGTACTGTTGATATAAAGTTTTTATCTTGGAAAACAGCTCTGCTCCTAGCAATAACTTCTGCAAGACGAGTTTCAGAGCTTCAGGCATTCATGGCTGTGGAACCTTTTATCGTTTTTTTATCCAGACAGGGTCTCTCTGAGGACAAACCCAACATTTATGCCTAAGGTGGTGTCCAGTGTGGCTCTTAACCAAACTATTCATCTGCCAGCTTTTTATCCAAATCCACAGAACAAGGGGGCGAGAATTCTGCATTCTTTGGACGTACACAGACAGCTTAGATTCTACTTGGACAGAACCAAAGTTTTCAGAAAGACAGAACAATTACTAGTGGCATATGCTGCAGGATCACAAGGAAAGGCTATCTCAAAGCAGACTATTTCAAAGTGGATAGGCCACTGCATTCGTTTCTGCTACTTACACCATGGCAAGCCAGTGCCTAAGGGCATTAGGCCACATTCAGCCAGAGCTGCAGCCACTTCAGCAGCCTTTCTCAGGGGAGTACCAGCCAAGGACATTTTAGAGGCTGCTACTTGGAGTTCAGTGCACACCATTACAAAGCACTATCATCTGCCACTCTACTCTTAATCCAGGGCAGGCTTTGCCACTGCAGTTCTGCAGGTCTTCATAGCCGCTCCTAATGCTGTTTAGCTCCAGCCTCCCATCCATAGCTTTGGGACTCTACCCAAATGTAATGACTGCAACAGTGAAACATGAAGAACTTAGTACAGTTGTGTACACTTACCATAAATGTAGATGTTCGAGTGTATTCACTGTTGCAGTCCAGGTTACCCACCCGCCATCCCCCTTTCTTCTGATGGAACCTATGTGGTGTATTTGCTTGTAGATGAAGGTAAAGTTTATATTGGTGCATGTATTTATATGTATATAAATTTTGGCTACCCTTTTGGGGGCACCTGACATCTGGGGCAAGAAAACTAAAGAAAATGGCATCGGCCACATCTTTTATACCCCTGACCTGACGTCAGGGAAGGGGCGACTGCAGCCAATGCACGACCCAGGACTTTGGAATTCAGGCTGACTGAGGGCAACCTGCCAGCAGGATTACCCAAATGTAATGACTGCAACAGTGAATACACTCGAACATCTGCATTTATGGTAAGTGTACACAACTGTACTTTCGCCGGTACTCAGTGAGGCGCTTTTGCAGCCCCTGATACCCGCTACTTTTGAGTCGCAGGCCTCTAATGAGACCCATTCGGAGTCTGGTATTCAGCGAGATTCTCAGAGTATTGAACCTGCGGATGTCTCTCCCTTGGATGGGTCTGGAGCCACTGAGCAGGCACCGGCTTCTGAGGGTGTTTTCAGGCCTCAACATTTTTATATTAAACTGATGCCAGCAACAAAAACGAGGTCAAAAACAACTTCTGTGTCTAAAAAACTGACTCATGAGCCACTTGCTCAGGCCCCTATGCCTATAAAACAGATGATCAAAATGGCTGAGGATTTAATTACCTTGATCAGGAGTTCCCAACCCCTGCTTGCTAAGAGGCCTAACCAAGGCACTGATTATGAATCTTCAGATCAGGTTTCCATTTCTTCTGATTCCTCTTCTGATCAGGAATTTTCTATTCCACCCTGTGAGGATTCTGATGCAGAGGAATCCATCCAATCTGCATCTCCTCCTGAGGATTACTCTTTTGGAGAGACTTTTCATACTTTAAGGAAACATTTTCACTGGTAGAGTCAGGACTTCTCTGAATCATAAGAGGCTTAG
Organism: Protopterus annectens; assembly: GCF_019279795.1. Classification (NCBI taxonomy): domain Eukaryota; kingdom Metazoa; phylum Chordata; order Ceratodontiformes; family Protopteridae; genus Protopterus; species Protopterus annectens. Next base: position 824,342,509 of record NC_056743.1, read on the forward strand.
GGATTTCCTTCTTCCTCAGCATAGGCCTTTGGCAATACCTCCTGTATTAGACATTGTTGATGATGTGTTCTCGGAATCAAGCATGGCTTCTGATTCCCTGCCTCCGGCTCCTAGTAAGCCAGACAGATATTACAGGGTTCCTGACTCCCACAAATTTCTATTCAAAAATCCTGCTGCTGATCCTTGGACTATTTCTCAGGGTCCCAAGGGTGTAAAGGCCTCTACAGCCAAAAATCCTACCCCTTCTGATAGAGATTCCAGGGCGCTGGATAGATGGGGAAAGAAGGTTTATACGTCTGCAACCTTGTTAATCAGGGCTTTAAACTGCTAGTTTCATATGCTTAAATATCAACAGCATGTTATGGACTTACTGAAACAGAAAATTATGTTGATTTCCGATTGTGTGGAAAATAGAGTTACAGGAATTATTACATTCAGCAGAACAGGTTGGAAAGCATGGTTTTGATTCCCTTGGAGGCCTCTTGCTGGATCTGTGATTAGACTGCATGCCTGGCTCAAGGAGCAAAATCTGCCTGATCATGTTAAAGCTAAATTGTTGGATGCCCCTTTGCAGCATGATACTCTGGTAATAAGGCAGAAGAGGTTTTAAAGAAAATGAAAGACAAAGCTAAATCTATGCAAACTGTAAAATATTTCTTGCAAGTGCAGCCACCCAGGTTCAGTAAGCTCTGGCCTACAAAAAATTGGTCCTTTCCTGTGTCCAACAGAGCCACACAGGGCAAATCCAGGCGCTCAAAAGGCTCCAGATACCAATCACAGGGTTCTTACAGGTCAAAGCAATGGGGTGATTCCACCTCCAAATCTGGAGGAAACAAAGCACAACCTTACAGTAAGCAGTCTCAATGACTCCTCTACCATCACCAAGCACTTATCTTTTGGCAGCCCCCTTAGGGGGAAAACTAGCACTTTATGCTCAAAATTGGAAGTTGATTACCCAGGGCAAGTGGATATTAAACCTAGAATCCCAGGGGTACAGATTTCATTTCCATACTTTGCCAATTCCAAACGGATGGCCGGATCTGCCACAAAACCAGTGGGCAGAGGCCCAGAAACAAGTAATGTCCCTCATGGATATGGAGGATTTTCAACCTGTACCAGAAAAAGAAAAAGGAAAAGGATTTTACTCAAGACTTTTCCTGGTACCCAGAAAAGAGAATTCATGGCACCCAATACTGGACTTATAGATTTTGAACACGTTCCTGGACATTCCAAAATTTAAAATGCTGACTTTACAACAGCTTCTGCCTATGCTAGGCAGGAATGCTTGGTTAGTAACTCTAGACTTAAAAGAGGTATACCTGCATATCCCAGTAAGGGAATCATGTTAAGATACCTGTGCTTCAAAGCAGGTTTTTTGCATTACCAATTCTCTGCACTGCCCTTTGGCTTATCTACTGCACCCAGAGTCTTTACAAAGTGCCTGACACCAGTAATTGCATTTTGCAGACAAAGAAGCATTCAAATTTATCCTTATCTGGACGATTGCCTCATTCAAGCAGAGGGACAAGGACGCTTGGCTTCATCTGGAGTTTGTAAAAAGGCTTCTAGCATGCCTAGGGTACACCATAAACGAAAAGAAGTCACAATTGGTACCCTGTCAAATAATTACATTCCTGGGGGCAAGCTTGAATACAACTGCCCAGATGGCTTACCTCACGCCAGACAAACAAAGGCAACTGACAGCATACTTCAAACAAATGGCAACAAAAACCCAGTTATCTGCAAGACGCATTCTTCAGGCTTTGGGGTTCATGGCATCCTGCATTCTACTAATTCCATATGCGAGACTGCATATGAGGAAACTTCAGTGGTACCTAAAAAGTTTATGGAGTCAACATTGTCACAGTCTGGAAACAATGATTCCTCTCATTCCCTGCCTACAACAGGAGTTTCTTTGGTGGGCAGACACATGTCACCAAACAAGGGACTGTCATTCACTCTACCCCCTGCCACCCAGCCTTAACTACAGACTCGTCAAACTATGCTTGGGGGACCCACCTAGCAGGGAGATGCATTCAGGGCAAATGGAGCCCAAACCAAATGCATCTGCATATCAACCAGAAAGAGATGCTAGCTGTTCAGAATGCTCTGACAGCCTTCAAGGACTTTACTTCATCCAAGACAACTACTGTTAAAGACAGACAGCACCACAGTTACATGGTACATAAACAAGCAGGGGGGTACACATTCCTACCCCCTTTGCAGATTAGCCATGGCCTTGTGGAACACAGCCTTGACTTACCAAATACATTGTGAAGCTAAATTCCTGCCAGGAAAGCAAAATATTCTGGCAGACGACCTAAGCAGAAATCTTATGGACCCGCGTGAATGGAAATTGGATCCACAAACCTTCAGCATGTTAACACAGAAATGGGGGAAGCCCAGACATAGATCTATTTGCCTCTCCCCAAAATTATCACTTGGACAAATTCTGCACAAGAACTCATCACAAAAAAGCATGGAAAGTGGATGCCCTATCCTTCAGCTGGAAAAAGCCATCAGTCTATGCCTTTCCCCCTCTGCCTCTACTCTCCAAGATCTTACTGAAAGTCAGACAGGAGAAACCAAAAATGATCCTAATTGCTCTGGACTGGCCTCGCCAGCACTGGTACCCAATTCTAAGGAATATGTCTCACCTTCCTCCATGGTACGTGCCACAGATACCTCATCTACTGTCTCAGCAGAACTATCAAATTCTGCACACTCCGCTCCAAACTCTGAATCTTGCAGCATGGCTAATCAACTAATTATTCAAACAACACCTCTCAGTAAATCTGTGATGGATGTCATTTTAGAAGCCAGAAGGCCTAGTACTAGAAAATCTTATGCTGATAAATGGAAGAGATTATGTGCTTGGAACCAAGCACAAGAAATAGATGCAGCAAAGCCTAATATTCCTCAGATTTTACAATATTTGACTGAGATGCTTGACAAGGGCCTATCTTTTTCTTCAATAAAAATCCATGCCTCTGCCATCTCAGCTCATTGCAACACAGAGCCTCCCCTCTTTTCTCATCCTCTGCTTAAACAGTATCTCAAAAGGGCCAAAAATTTAAGGCCTCCCAGAAGATCACCAACTCCTGCATGGGACCTCACGTTTGTGCTGGAAAAGCTCACCCTGCCTCCTTTTGAACCAGCAGCTACTGCGGATATAAAATTTCTATCTTGGAAAACAGCTTTTCTCTTGGCAGTCCCTTCAGCAAGAAGTTGTTTCAGAACTACAGGCCCTCATGGCAGTGGAGCCTTTTATTACATTTTACCTGGACAGGGTGTCCTCAGGACCAATCCTTATTTTATGCCTAAGGTGGTATCCAGTGTGTCTCTTAACCAGACCATTCATTTGCCAACATTTTACCCAAATCCGCAGAACAAAGGGGAGCGGATTCTGCATTCATTGGATGTACACAGACAGTTAAGATTCTACTTAAACAGGACCAAATCTCTAAGAAAATCTGAGCAACTACTGGTAACATTTGCTGCAGGGTCAGAGGGGAAGGCTATATCTAAGTGGATAAGCCACTGCATTCTTTTCTGCTATTTGCACCATGGTAAACCTGTGCCCAAGGGGATCAGATCACATTCCACCAGGGCTGCCTCTACTTCAGCAGCTTTTCTCAGAGGGGTTCCAACCAAAGACATTCTAGAATCTGCTACTTGGAGCTCTATTCATACCTTCACAAAGCATTATCATTTACGTCTCTTCTCCAAATCCAGGGCAAGCTTTGCACTGCAGTCCTGCAGGGCCTTATAGCCGCTCCTAATGCCGTTTAGTTCCATCCTTCCATCCATAGCTTTGGGATTCTACCCAAATGTAATGACTGCAACAGTGAAACACAAAGAACATAGTACAGTTGTGTACACTTACCATAAATGTAGATGTTCGAGTGTATTCACTGTTGCAGTCCGGGTTACCCACCCGCCATCCCCATTTCTATAACTTTCCTTTCCTTCACTATACTCAAAAGCCTTTGTGGTGTATTTGCTTTTAGTTGAAGGTAAAGTTTGTTTCTAAAAGTGCATCTATATATTTACTGTTTATTTATATATAAATCTTTGCTCCCCATTTGGGGGGCCCCTGACATTTGGGGCAAGTAAAACTGAATAAAATGGTGGCTGCTGCATGTTTTATACCCCTGATGACCTGACGTCATGGAAGAGGAGACAGCAACTGATGCAGGACCCAAGACTTTGTTATTCAGGCCGACTGAGGGTAACCTGCCAGCAGATTACTCAAATGTAATGACTGCAACAGTGAATACACTTGAACATCTACATTTATGGTAAGTGTACACAACTGTACTTTTTATGCATCTCATTTTGTGATTGAGTATGGACTAGGCAGCTTGGCCCCCTACATTTCACTGTATCCATTAATAGTGAATGGCACTGAGAGAAATATGCAACCGATCCACTCTGCAGGTGATGATTTCTCAGTTCTAAACAGTGTATCACATTCAGCTGCATTGCAGTCCTGGTTAAATTCTTCTGGGCTGTACTTGTAGACTAACAAAACCAAAGTCTATACAGTATTAAGGAGCTGTTTGTACGCGTTTATAGCTCTTCACAGCTTTATTATGTGATACTTTTAGCCTGAAGAATGATTAAGCTTTTCAGTCTTCAGGGTGATGCTATGAAATTGTCAGTCAAATGCCTGAGTAATGAAAACATCTGCAGGTTTTCTAAGAGGGCATTAAAAATTGCCTAATGTAGCCTTCCTTAAGAAGGCACGAGAGAACATATTATGTTAATGGGCAATATGGAACTTTGTTCCCTGTCTTGTGTGCATAAAAACATTATTTTGTTTTACCTGCAGAGTTTGGGTCCTGTTGTCTCCAGAGCACACAGCCTATCCATATATTCTTTAATCACAGGGTGATCAAAAGAGGTCAGTTGGACTAGACTGATTAGACTGACCATTGATTATCCTCTCAGGTTTGATTGGCATGTATGTATTACACTAACTTGGCTGGCCATACAGTGCTTTTCTTACCCTAAGTACATGACTGTATTCTGCAGTAGTACACCTCCTTTCATCCCTTCTCTGTTCTCTGCATACACTCACTAAACTTAATCTCTGTTTCACAAAGTAGACCAAAGTTATAACAAGTTTATTAAATTTTTAACTAGAACGTTCTATTCCTTTCTTCACGGTTTGCAGTAGCTTGTATCCATCCAACCTCTGTTGCTATTTTGTGTGAAATTTACCCATAAACTAGCTGAAATACCTTAATACCTTTCATTTGCACCTAATGTGTAGTATGAACAGTTGGTTCGTAGGCTTCTACTGTCCATACCTGAATTCAAGAACAAATCTGGTGCTTCCTTCTTCTCTCCACGTGCTGGCAGGCTTTCGTGTCTTCTGCCTGAACTGTGTCAAATTTCTTTAGGTGTGCATTCAAAAAGTCATTAAAATCTGTGTCCAGAAAAAGTGGATATGCATTGTGGAATTACATAAAAATCCTCTGCCTGCAAGAGTACATTCTAATCTGAGATTTTAAAATTACAGGTAATCCTGCTATAATTTCTGTGTTTATCGGATGGTAGTACAGAAAACCATGATTTACAGCAAATAGTAGCATTTTTTCTGAAGTTCAGTATGTGTGTTACTAGTTTCTTTTGTATTAACTTATTTTTAATTGTAACATGTGGCAAGAATTGCCTTGTGCTCTTTATACTTGTCTGTCATTAATTTATTTCTGATTCTACATATTTTACTTATTTTTTCAGTGTCTAAATCATGCATGTTTTAACTGATCTGTAACTGTTTGAGGCAGGATATGTCTGTATAATAATTTTTCAGAAGCTTTTCTCGACGGAAGTTCAGTAAAAAAAATGGCATGGTTTAGCTGGACTTTTCCAGGTCATCGAATGTAAGTAGATACCTAGCATCCTGTACATTGGACAACAGGGTTTGTAACAGCTTTGCTGAATTATGCACCACTGCTCACCAAGTCATTTTCCTTTTTTAATTGAAGTTGATGTGTAATTAAATTATTTCAGATGGCTGAAACCCAGGCAAGGTCACACCAGCTGCAATGATCAATCAGGAAGCTTCACCATTGGGAATATACCAAGCCTACACACACTAACATGCTGCTCTACTGGATTATTTTAATAAAATTGATGGAAGCTTGGCAGTCTGACAGTGGAGTAGATGAGCGGAGTCTCCTCACAAGTATCTTCTCTAGGATGCTTTCTGCCCCATAGAGCAAGTTAGTGTTTCTCTTCCCTAAGACTGGTTCCCTTTATACACTGTAGCGCACACTGTATCGTATCCTGTGTGTTAGCTGTGCTTAATTGTACTGAACATCAAATTATTCTACATGCTGCCTTAAAGGCTCTGGTTACATTGTACTAAATAATAGAACAGAGTTTACTACTCATTTCTGATCAGCATGTAGTGCTGAGGACATAACATGTATGACAACCTTGCTACCAGTTTCAGCATACATTTCATCTAGAAATTTGAAATGTGCTCTTCTGCTTCTGTTTTTTTTTTATTGTGAACTCTGGCTATAGTGCTCTCTTAAGTTGTAATCTGCCTGTGCTTTTAGAATACAAGATGCAAATTAAAGAGCAGGAAAAATGACTTTGTTAATCTTATTGTGAAATGTTGCATGCTGTTTGTCACGATTATTAGCTCTGCCTTCAAATGTATACATATTGGATGGTGCAGTAGTGCAGTAGTAGCGTTGTCTCGCAGCAAGAGGTCCTCCGGTTTGATTCTCTGCTGGAGTGCTTTCTCTGCGGAGTCCACATGTCCTCCCTGCGTTCGTGTGGATGTTCTTCATGTTTCACTGTTGCAGTCATCACCTGTGGGTTATCCCTGCTGTGGTAGCCCTCGGCCGGCCCGAATACCAGAGTCAATGTTTTTCTGCGTTGGCTGCAGTCTGCTCTAGTGTGATGTCAGGTCGTCAGTGCTATAAAGCAAGGCAGCCAATGTCATTACATCAGTCTTTCTTGCTGTGAACCCTGTAGTAGAAGCAGTTCGCACCAGTGCCGGTCGGTTGCTACCAGAGTTTGAATTTCAGCTGAAAACATCTAAAGCTAAGTACCCTTTTGGGGACCCTTTTTTCTTGCACTAACCGATGTCCAAAAAAGTTAAAAGTCGTCTCGCTTGTGGAAAGCAGATCCCACACAGAGACTTCTATTCTTACTGCGTCACTTGTTTAGGCCCAGACCATGATGTCCCCCGTTTTCAGTCCTGTACCCTCTTTAACACAAGAAGCATTCGCCATAGAGCTCTTATTGTAGACAGTTATTTTCGTGTTCCGTTGTCACATTCTGAAATGGTGTCTGTCAGCCAACAATCCATGAATATTCCGAAAAAATGCAGAGATAAAGATAGCGACAGACCACACAAGGCTAAGCCTTCCGACCACTGTACTGCTAAGCAGGTCATCAGTTCTCCGGAATTCATTGAGGGGCTTTTGCAGCCTCTGATGCCCAATTCGATGTCTGCGCAGGTCTCTACTGAGACCCTTTCGGAGTCCAGAATGCTGCAGAAATCTTCTTCGTCTTCTGAGCCTTTGGCTTTCTCTGCTTTGGTTGGGTCCGGAGCTGCGACGCAGGCACCAGCTTCCGAGGAGGCCTTTTGCACTACCAAATCTACACACAAAACGACGTCTTCTCATCCAACTACCATTTCTCTTAGACCGGATTCTCTCAGACCTAGAAGCCAGGCCACTCCTAGAAAATCTGCTTCTAGCCGTCATCTTGCTCCTGCTCCACCACCTAAGCACAAATGCTTAAAATGTTGGAGGATCTAATCTCCCTTACCCGGGGTAGTCAGGCCACAACTTCTAAAAGGAAAAGGCACCCTTCTCCAGAAATTATGACAGAACAGGATTCTGAGGAATCTGACTATTCAGATTTTGAAGAGGAACAACAGCCTCTGACTGCTTATGAGGATTCAGGTGCAGAGGAATCCATCCCTTCTGCCTCCCCTCCAGAAGACCTTTCCTTTGGGGAAACCCTTCACACCCTCGGGGAACATTTCCAATGGGAATCTCAGGATTTCCCCCAGTCTAAGAAAAGACTTTTAGAGAGTTTCTGGACCTGCCCCAGCACAGACCCTTGGCCACCCCACCCCCCTATTTTAGAAGTGGTGGATAATGTTTTCCTTGAATCCAGCGTAGCTCCTGACGCCCTCCCACCTGCTCCCATTAAACCTAACTGGAATTACATGGTACCGGATTCTCAATTACCTGTACAGAAATCCTGCTGCAGACCCAGAGGTCATTACACAGGGACCTAAAGAAGCTAAGACTAGTAATGCTAAGAATCCCATTCCTTCTGACAAGGATTCCAAAGCTCTGGACAGATGGGGTAAAAAAGTATACACTTCTGCAACCTTAGCTATCAGAGCACTCAATTATCAGTTCCATATGGTAAAATATCAACAACACACTTTGGAACTATTAAAACAAAAGATTTCTACCTTTCCTGACTGTGCCAATTCGAAAGAGTTAGCAGATTGACTGCACTCTGCTTGTCAAGTTGCCAACCACTCATTATACTGTGGATATGACGCCCTAGAAGCCTCTAACAGGGTAGTAGTTTCAGGATCTGTCATTAGGAGATATGCATGGCTGAAGGAACAACCTCTCCCTGATCATGTCAAGTCTAAACTAATTGATGCACCCCTGGATAAGGACCGCTTGTTTGGAGTTCATAGGTTGGTACTAGGTTGTCTGCCCTAGGGCCTATACAAGCCTAGCCATAACAATTCCCTGGCTATTTCTTCCCACAGTATTTACTTCCCTGGACCCCTGTGTAGCAGGGCGATTGATGTGATCCCCGGGATGAATTTCCTATCTCCCATCCAATCATCAAGGTTCCTTTTGAAGAAGGCCAAAGAGGTGCTCTGCTTGACATGTATGGGCAGTCTATTCCAGAGTCTGGGGAGTCTCTGGGTCAGGAACCTATCCCTCCAGCATGTTTTGTTCATTGTGATGACAAGGTTTAGATCCCTGGAGCATGCGTCTCTGAGGGATTGGGATTTCTTTAAGTGTAGCATATCCCAACAGCTCTGGATTTGACATGACCTTGTATGTTAAGCAGAGATCGCCTCTGAGTAGACTATATGCGACAGAGTATAGGTGGAGTTTTTTTTTTAGACGGTCAACATAGGATATCTGCTTTAGGCCTGTGATTCTTTTAGTGAGGTATTTCTGCAGCCTTTCCAGTTGTTGCAGATGTCTTGAGAGGTACATACCAAACGGGGCATTGTATTCTATAATGGGTCTAATGAGGGATGAGTACAGTGGGACAATGACCTCTTTTTTTCCTGGATGAAAAGCTCTTAGTGATGAGGTGTGCCACACGGAGGGATTTTCTGACTGTTGTGGCGATGTGGTTATCGAAGGTGAGACCACTGTCCACCTGTGTCCCCAAGTCTTTTATCACACTTTCGGCAGAAGAGGTGCTAAAAAGATGGAAGACAAAGCAAAATCTATGCAAACAGTAAAAGCTTTCTTTCAGGTTCAACCTCCCAGGTTCAGCAGGAATTTTCCCCCCAAGCACTGGTCCTTCCCTGCACCTAGCAGACAGGGCCAAGATACAGACCATCCAGGCCCCTATCCCAGGGCCAGCAGAGAAGCAAGCAGTGGACAACTTCCACCCAAAAAGAAGGGAGTTCTAAGTCACCCTTCTATGGCAAAAACTTCTAGTGACTCCGCCTCCCCCCTCTGCCCCCCCCCCCCACCCTTTACTCACCAAAAGCTAGGAGGAAGGCTCTCCCTCTTCAAAGAAAATTGGCTTTCTGTAACAAACGACCAATGGGTCTTAAAGATCATTTTTCAGGGATACAAATTCTCTTTCAGTGAACTCCCAGTTCCAAGAGAGTACCCAGACTTGCCTCCAAATCAGTGGGCAAAGGCATTGAAACAGATCTAAACTCTAATATCTCAGGGGGCAGTCGAACCGGCCTCAGATCAAACAGGCAAAAGCTTTTGTTCCAGACTGTTCCCTTGTTCCCAGAAAAGAGGGCACTTTGCGCCCCATCCTGGATCTGCCCATTCTGAACATCTCCCTGGTGGTCCCCAGATTCAAAATGCTAACTTTGCAGCAGCTGCTGCCTATGCTGACAAAAAAATGCCTGGCTAGTGACCCTGGACCTAAAAGATGCCTCCCTCTGCTTCCCCATGAGGGAATCCTGCAGGAAATCCCTGCACTTCAGAGCAGGCTCACAACACTTTCAGTTCTCTGTGCTGCCCTTTGGCTTATCTACTGCACCCAGAGTATTCACCAAATGCTTAGCCCCGGCCATAGCATTTTGCAGACAGAGAAATATACAGATTTACCCTTATCTGAACGACTGCCTCATCCAGGCAGAGTGCAAAGAAAAGCTGCTCTAGGACCTTCTCTTTGTCAAAACCCTCCTAACCTCCCTAGCGTTCACCATCAACGAGAAGAAATTGAAGCAAACACCCTCCAGGAAGATTATTTTCTTGGGAGCACTGCTAGACACAGCCTCCCAAATGGCCTTCCTATCTACAGAAAAGCTTTCTGCCTCTACTTTACCCAGCTGGCTTCCAGAAGTCACCTCACTGTGAGGAAGTTCCTGCAAGCCCTGGGGTACATGGCATCTTGCATCCTAATTCCTCTGGCCAGGCTTCACATGAGAAAACTTCAGTGGTATCTAAAGAACCTTTGCTGTCAGCGGTCCCAGTCTCTTGAGACCCCTTTCCCTCTGATCCCATGTATAAGGGCCAAGTTTCTCTGGTGGGCAGGGGCCTGTGCCAAGAACAAGGGTCTTCCCTTTATCTACCGCCCTACTGGCCAGACCATCACCACCGACGCCTCTGACATTGCTTGGGGTGCTTACCTAGCAGGCAGGTGCACCCAAAGTCTTTGGGATGCCCAGCACCTTCCCTTACACATCAATCAGTAAGAAATAATGGCAGTACAAAAGGCTCTGACATCTTTCAAACCCCACCTCAGACCCAGGGGTTCTCCTTATAAAAACAGACATCTCAGTAATGTTGGTATATCAACAAACAGGGAGGGACCCAGTCTTACCCTCTGTGCAGGCTAGCCATGAACCTCTGGCTGACAGCCGCCTCCATGGATCTACACCTAATTGCCCAATACCTACCAGAGGTCAACGGCACCATGGCAGGCCACCTAAGCAGAACTTAGTGGACCCCCACGAATGGCAGCTCCACAGAAAAATCTTTCTGCAAGTCATTCAGGAGTGGGGACCCTGGAGGTGGATCTCTGTTTCACGCCTCAACCACCAGCTGCAAAAATTCTGTACCAAGGAGTATAATCTCCTAGCATGGAAGGTGGATACCTTGACCATCACCTGGAACTCCCTCTTTGTGTATGCATTCCCTCCTCTGCCTCTTATTCCCAAGGTACTGATCAAAATAATAGAGGAGAGACCAAAGGCCATCCTCATTGCACCAGATTGGGCCAGACAGCATTGGTACCCCTTACTGCGCAGCCTGACATTACAGCCCGCCAGGTAGCTTCCCCTGATCTCAGACCTCTTGACCCGGGGGGGGGGGGGTACTGCACCCAGACTTGGGGACTCTCAATCTTTCAGCATGACTAATACGTTAAAAGCAAACAAGGGGTCTCTGTTATGCAAACAGGTCCTAGACATTATCACAGAGGCCAGAAGGCCCAGCACCAGAAAATCTTACGCAGGGAAATGGAAAAGATTCTGCTACTGGAGCCAGTCCAGAGGGGCCAGTACCACACATCCTTCCATCCCTCTTATCTTGGATTACATAGCCGAGTTACTCAAAAGTGTCCTCTCCTTCTCTCCTATTAAAATCCATGCATGCCTCAACCATTTCACCCCATTACGATTCAGACCTTACCCCTCTTCTCACATCCTTTGATTAAAGAATTCCTCAGAGGGGCTTCTAATATCAGACCTCCCAGAAGGCCTCCCACTCCAGCCTGGGACCTGAATTATGTTATAGAAAAACTAACCTTACCTCCATTCAAACCTGCTGCTTCAGCAGAATTGAAATACCTCTCATGGAAGACTGCCTTCCTACCAGCTATCACATCAGCCAGAAGGGTTTCAGAACTTCAGGCACTCGTGGCCGTTGAGCCCTTCATCATTTTCCATGCAGACAGGGTCTCCCTGAGGACTAACCCCTCCTTTATGCCCAAGGTGCTATCTGATGCGACCCTCAACCCGGCCATGCACCTACCCACCTTCTTTCCCAACCCTCAAAACAAGGGGGAAAGAATTCTGCACTCGCTAGGCATGCACAGACAACTCAGATACTACCTGGACCATACTAAACCCTTCAGAAAAACAGACCAGGTGCTTGTCAGCTTTGCCCCAGGGGCAGAGAGGAAGCCCATTTCCAAGCAAACAATTTGCAAATGGATATCATACTGTATCAACTTCTGCTACAGACTACATGGGAACCCCCCCCCCCCCAGTATTTTCGTACCCATTCCACTAGAGCAGCCTCCACTTCCACAGCCTTCCTCAAAGGAGGCCCCACTGGGGACATCTTGGAATCTGCCACCTGGACCTCTGTCCATACCTTTACAAATCATTACCACCTACCTCTTTTTTTCTAAGTCTAGGGCAGGGTTTGCCTCTGCAGGGCTTGCTGACCCATGCCTAGGGCTCTAACCTATCTTTCCACCCCTCTCTTCAGCTTTGGGAATCCTCCCAGAGGTGATGACTGCAACATTGAAACACAGAGAACAAAGTACAGTTGTGTACACTTACTATAAATGTAGATGTTTGAGTGTATTCACTGTTGCAGTCCTGGTTTCCTTCCCTCCATCTCCCTTATATCCTCTTTCCCTTGGAGGACATAAGCTTCCCATGGTAGCTTTTAGCCACCAGGACCACTTTACCTTAGATGTTCTTCGTGTTTCACTGTTGCAGTCATCACATTTGGGTTATCTGCTTGCAGTAGCCCTCAGTCGGCCTGATTATCAAAGTCTTGGGTCCTGCGTCGGTTGCTCTCTTATCTTCCATGATGTCAGTCAGGGGAATAATGCATGCAGCTGACGCCATTACACCAGTCTTTCTTGCCGTGCAGTGTCCGAAGTAGAAGCAGTTCGCAAGTGCTGGTTGGCCGACTCTTGAAATTTTCGTTTAGAGTTTCAGAACTGAAGTCTTCAACTAAAGCTAAGTGTTCCATTGGGGAAACTTTTTCTTGCTCTAAACCGATGTCAGTAAAAGTCAATAATTGCATTTCTTGTGGAAAGCAAATACCTCACAAAGATTTTCATTCGTACTTTATTCCTTGCCTAGGCCCTGACCACGATGTACCTCTCTGTCGGTTATGTGACTTACTTAAGCAACAAACTATTCGTCGTCGGTATATTTATGCTTCTAAATATTTTGGTACTCTGTTCAGTTATCCAGATATGTCTTCGGTAAGCCACCCGACTACCGACATTCCTAAAAAATGCAAAGATAAAGACAGAGACAGGCCGCCTAGGTCCAAAGCTGCTGACAACACTTCTCCTAAGCCAGTCGTCAGTTCACTGGTACTTGGGCGTTTTCGCAGCCCCTGATACCCGCTACTTCAGATTCACAGGCCTTTACTGAGACCCATTCGGAGTCCGGTATGCCGCGAGATGCTTCAACTGTGGAACCTGCGGATGTTTCTTCCTTGGATGGGTCTGGAGCCGCTGTGCAGGCACCGACTTCTGAGGGTGTATTCAGGCCTACTGACTTGCATATTTAAACCAATGCCATCTTCTTCTTCAAAGCCTAAAACTCGAACTATGCCTAGAAAACTGATGCCCAGACCGCATGGTCAGGCCTCTATACCTAAAAAAACAGATAAGAATGGCTGAAGACCTTATTACTTTAATCAGGGGAAGCCAACCTTCCCCCTCTAAGAGACCTAGGACTGAATTTGCTTATGATACTTGTGACCAGGATTCTGAAATGTCTGTTTCCTCTGAGGACCAGGATTTACCCTCGTCTACCTATGAGGATTCTGATGCAGAGGACTCCATTCCCCCTGCCTCCCCCCCAGGATTTCTCTTGGTGAAACCCTGCATACTCTTAGGGAGCACTTTCGCTGGGAAAGCCGGGATTACTCTGATTCTAAAAAGAGGCATTAGGATTTCTTACTCCTTCCCCAGCACAGGCCTTTAGCTATTCCTCCTGTACTAGACATTGTTGATGCTTTTTCTGAATCTAGTTTGGCCCCTGATTCTTTACCTCCTGCTCCCAGGAAACCTGATGGATATTACAGGGATGTTCATCGTGCATACAGCTGCAGTCATAACAGAAGGGTTCTCCTGCCGTCAGGCGGGTCCTCGGTCGGCCGAATTCCAAAGTCTAGGTCTGGCGTCGGTTGTCGCTTTCTTTCCTGACGTCAGTGCGACAGGGGTACATAAGACACAGCCGACGCCATTTTCTCCAGTCTTTTTTGCCGCGCGGTGCCCGAAGCAGAAGCAGTTCGCAAGTGCCGGTCGGCCAGCTCCTGAAATTACGAAAATTTGGAAACCGAAGTCTTCTTTAAAGCTAAGTACCCGTTGAAACTTTTCTTGCCTCAGACCGATGTCAGACAAAGTTAACAATTGTATTTCTTGTGGGAAGCAAATACCGCATAAGGATTTCCATTCCCTCTGTATACCTTGTTTAGGCCCAGACCACAACGTCTCGGGCTGTCGCTTTTGTGCTACTTTCAATAAACGCACTATTAAGCGTCGGGCGGAGTTCGCCCAGCACTTTTTTGGTAAAGCTTTTAATTATAAAATGTCGTAGGAGACTCCGACTACTGTTTTGTCCAAAAAACGCAAGGACAAAGACCGACACGCGAGGTCCGCGGTCTCCACCGACACCACGCCAAAACCGGCTACACGTGGTCTGGTTCTCAGCGAGGTGCCTACGCAGCCCCTGACTACCGACGACACTTCTCTGGCGGTGTCTTCTGTAACCGAGACCGCAGGTTCCTCGGCCCATACCCTGACTACAGCTACCGGCCACTGTGAGTGTTGAGCCTCTTAATGTGGACAGGTCCACTTCCACCCATGGTGTCTTCAGACCTTCATCTTCCTTTTCCATAAAGGCCTTTACTAAGTCTAAATCAGCCATGCATTCCAAGAGGCCTGTTGCACAGGGACCATCTCCAGGTCCCATGCCTAAAAAGCAGATGCTCAAAATGGCTGAGGATTTAATTACTCTTATCAGGGGTTCCCAACCCCCTCTGGACAAGAGACCCAGAGTGGAGGAAGATTCTCCCTCTCCTGACCAGGGCTCCATTATTTCAGAACATTCTGATGAAGAGGAACACTCGTACTCCCCCTTTGAAGATTCTGATGCAGAGCAGTCCATTCCTTCTGTATCCCCCCCAGAGGATTTTTCTTTCGGGGAAACCTTGCATACCTTGAGGGAACACTTCCATTGGGAAGGCCAAGATTTTTCAGACTCCAAGAAAAGGCTTAGGGAATTTCTTTTGCTACCTCAGCACAGACCTCTGGCGATACCTCCCGTCTTGGACATACTTGATGATGTTTACTCGGAGGCTTGCCTTAATCCGGATTCCCTGCCTCCTGCCCCAGTCAAGCCTGATAGGTACTACAGAGTTCCTAACTCACACCAATTTCTTTACAAAAGCCATAATGCTGACCCTGAAACCATTTCTCAAGGCCCCAAGGGAATGAAGGCCTCTACTGCTAAGAATCCATTACCTTCCGAGAGAGAGTCTAGATCCTTAGAATGGTGGGGAAAAAAGGTATATACCTCGGCCACCCTAGCCATGAGGGCCTTAAATTGTCAGTTCCATATGCTTAAATATCAGCAGTTCCTGTTATCACAATTAAGGAATAAAATGTCACAACCTGAACAACCAGATTTGAAGGAGTTGCAGGATATGATGCATAGTGCAGAAGTGGGTAAACACACCTTACAATGTGGCTATGATGCTCTAGAGGCCTCAAGTAGAGCTGCTGTTACAGGATCAGTCATTCGTAGACATGCCTGGCTTAGGGAACAAACCTTGCCTGATCATGTTAAAGCTAAACTACTAGATGCTCCTTTACAAAAGGATGTATTATTTGGTACTAATGCTGAGGAGATACTACGGAAAATGGAAGAAAAAGCTAAATCTATGCAAACTGTCAAAGCTTTTCTACAGGTACAACCACCACGTTTTAGCAGAAATTGGCCTTCAAAAAACTGGTCCTTTCCAGCCACGGACAAGCCCCAAAGAGGTAGATACAGGCGCACAAGGGGCAGAGGACAATCTCAAGGATCATATAGAGGCAGACAATGGCAATCTCCAGCACCAAGAGGTGGCGACGACAGTGCACAACAATACAGGAAACAAACCCAATGACTTTCCCCTTTGTATGCCAAGCAAGGCTCAGGTGGCAGCACCCTTGGGAGGAAAGCTGGCATTATTTTCAAAAAATTGGCATATTGTCACAAAAGACAAATGGATCCTGGACATTATAAACAGAGGCTACAGATTTCATTTTCACACTCTTCCAAAAATGAGAGGCATGCCGAACCTGCCACACAATCAAAGGGCAGAGGCTCAAATACAAATTTCAAAGCTCATGGACATGAAAGCTATTCAAGAGGTACCTACTCACGAACAAGGTCAAGGTTTTTATTCCAGACTATTCCTGGTACCAAGGAAGGGAACCGATTGGAGACCCATTTTGCACTTATCCATCCTAAACACATTTCTACTTGTACAAAAATTCAAGATGCTCACCTTACAGCAGCTTCTTCCCATGCTGGGCAAGGAGTCTTGGCTGGTAACATTGGACCTCAAGGAGGCATACCTGCATGTCCCAATCAGACAAAGCTGCAGAAGATACCTCAGATTTCTTGCAGGTGCAATCCACTATCAATTCTCTGCATTGCCCTTTGGCTTATCTACTGCGCCCAGAGTATTCACGAAATGCCTGGCATCAGTAATTGCCTACTGCAGACTTCAAGGGATACAAATTTACCCTTATTTGGACGATTGCCTGATCCAAGCAG
>NC_056743.1:824364474-824564474 GCF_019279795.1 Protopterus annectens
CTAAAAAGCCTATGGAGTCAAAATTCACAGGATCTAGAAGAAATGATCCCTATCATACCTTCCCTACAGCTAGAGTTCCTTTGGTGGGCAGAGGCCTGCCACCAAAACAAGGGACTACCATTCACTCTACCCCTTGCCGCCCAAACCCTAACAGACGCATCATACTATGCATGGGTGGCTCACCTGGCAGGGAAGTGCATTCAGGGCAAATGGAACCCAAGTCAAATGCAAATGCATATCAATCAAAAAGAAATGTTAGCTGTACAGAATGGTCTGAGAGCCTTCAAGGACCACATTCTTCCAGGACAATTAATGGTAAGGATGGACAAACACCACTGTTATGTGGTACATAGACAAGCAGGAGGTACCCATTCTTACCCCCTCTGCAGACTAGCCATGGCTCTGTGGAACACAGCCTTGAGCTACCAAGTGCATCTACAGGCTCAATTCCTGTCAGGAAAACTAAATACACTGGCAGACGAACTCAGCAGAAATCTCATGGAGCCACACGAGTGGAAACTGGAACCAAAGATTTTCAACATGTTGATAAACAAATGGGGGTGCCCAGATATAGACCTGTTTGTCTCCCCCCTGAACTACCAATTGGACAAATTCTGCACAAGGACTCCCCACAAACAAGCTTGGAAAGTAAGTAATATATACAAACTTCTTGGAAAGTAAGTAATATATACAAACTTCTTCAGAAAGAGAACAGAGGTAAAAAGTGCCATTTAAATATCAAAATCTAATGATCAGCTGATACATCAATTAGAATGTGAAAAACACGTTAAAGGCGTATTAGCAGAATATAGCCGAATCCATTAAATGGTGACATTTACTATGTAGAATATAATATAAATAGTATATACAAAGAAATATTTGACTACCTACACCATTATAATACATTAGGACGTTCAAGCTATTGGAAAAAATATTAATAATCTATATGAAAGATAATACGGATTACAGATAAAATATACAGCAGCAAATAAACATTAAAAATATTGACCTCCAACTTGATTTTACTTCTAAGTGCTTTTTAAACTGGGTGACAGGCAGCATTCATCTGGTGTATTCAATGGTGTGCTGTTTTAAGTTTACTTATTAAAAATATTGAATTCTTAATAAAAAAGATTATTATCTCTTATACAAGAAGTAATAATATAAACTAAAAAGTGCATGTAAAAATAATTTTATAAACTTCCTATCTACTAAGGCTTTTAAGTTTTAGCAATGCCATTATAGAACACATATCATTTAAACCTGGCCAGTTATATGAATACAATCTAATTTGCCATAATAATTCTAACCTTTCCAATTCGACTTCTATAGGTCCACCCCTAATGTTAGGTATTAGCTGGTCTAACACCCAAAATTTAAAAGTATGTATAGGAAATTCTGATACATGCGTAGCCAAAGCATTATCTAACTTAGAATCTATGAACATATATATAATATAAAAAAATCTATCTCTTAACCTACAAACAGTTTTACCCACGTAGAAACATGGGCAAAGTTGGCATTTGGCTAAGTAAATAACCATTTTAGAATTACAATTATTCTTATATTTGCTTCTTAAATCAAAATTATTAATAGTAATAGAATTACTCACTAGAATAAATTTACAATAGGGACAGGAACCACAAGTATGCATACCTTTATTAATCACTTTACTTTCGGTGTTGTTAATAAAGTTCCTATCTCGTCTTAGTGTAAATTTAGGTATTATACCTAATTTATCTAATAATTCCTTACTTACTTTTATAATGTTCCAGTTTTTAGAAACAATTCCCTTGATAAAGTAAAATTCAAGGTTAAAAGTAAGGGTAAAGGTTAGAATTATTATGGCAAATTAGATTGTATTCATATAACTGGCCAGGTTTAAATGATATGTGTTCTATAATGGCATTGCTAAAACTTAAAAGCCCTAGTAGATAGGAAGTTTATAAAATTATTTTTACATGCACTTTTTAGTTTATATTATTACTTCTTGTATAAGAGATAATAATCTTTTTTATTAAGAATTCAATATTTTTAATGTTTATTTGCTGCTGTATATTTTATCTGTAATCCGTAGTATCTTTCATATAGATTATTCATATTTTTTCCAATAGCTTGAAAGTCCCAATGTGTTATAATGGTGTAGGTAGTCAAATATTTTGTTGCATATACTATTTATATTATATTCTACATATTAAATTTCACCATTTAATGGATTCTGCTATATTCTGCTAATATGCCTTTAACGTGTTTTTCACATTCTAACTGATGTATCAGCGGATCATTAGATTTTGATATTTAAATGGCACTTTTACCTCTGTTCTCTTTCTGAAGAAGTTCGTATATATTACTTACGAAAAGCGCTTTAAGTTCTATAATTAGTTTTATAATAAACTGATTCTATCTCGGTTTGCCTGCCTATTTGTGGATTTTTTAAGTTTTTCTTTGTGGTTTATACGTGTTAAGCTTGGAAAGTAGATGCTCTGTCCTTCAGCTGGAAAAAATCTATCAGTTTATGCCTTTCCTCCTCTGCCTCTCCTCACCAAAGTACTTCTAAAGATCAAACAGGACAAACCAAGGATGAATACTGATTGCACCAGACTGGTCACGCCAACACTGGTACCCCCTCTTGCGCTGTTTGTCACTGCTGGCTCCATGGCACCTGCCTCAGACCCCTAACCTGCTGTCACAGCAGGAGAGTCAGATTCTGCACCCTCAGCTTCAAATTCTGACCCTGGCAGCCTGGCTAATTTCCTAATCTCTCCATTACCATCCCTCAGCAAATGTGTGTTGGATGTCATTTTGGAGGCAAGGAGGCCTAGTACTAGAAAATCTTTTGCTAAAAAATGGAAAAGATTCTGTACCTGAAACCATACTCGAGGGATGGGCACAACAGCACCCAATTTACCTCAGATTCTTCAATACTTAACTGAGATGCTTCAGAAAGGCCTTTCTTTTTCCTCCATCAAAATTCACGCCTCAGCCATTTCAGCTCATTACAACACAGAATCCACCCCTCTTCTCTCATCCACTGCTCAAGGAGTTCCTCAGAGAGGCAAAAACTTAAGACCACCCAGCCCCTACTCCAGCCTGGGACCACTTTGTATTGCAAAAACTCACTGTTCCTCCTTTTGATTCAGCTGCAAGTGCAGAGTTAAAATGTCTTTCTTGGAAAACAGCCTTCCTTTTAGCAATTACTTCAGCTAGAAGAGTATCTGAACTACAGGCCCTTATGGCAGTGGAGCCTTTCATCATTTTTCATGCTGACAGGGTGTCCCTAAGGACCAGTCCCTCCTTCATGCCTAAGGTGGTATCCAGTGTGGCGGTTAATCAGTCCATTCATTGCCAACCTTCTTCTCTAATCCACAGAACAAAGGGGAAAGGATACTGCACTTCTTAGATATGCACAGACAACTTGGATTTTATTTGGACAGGACCAAACCTCAAAGGAACTATGAACAACTGCTGGTGGCATTTGCTGCAGGGGCAGAGGGGAAGGCTATTTCAAAGCAAACCATTTCTAAATGGATAGGTCATTGCATTCATTTTGCTATAAGCACCATGGAAAACCCATCCCACAGGGGATTAGACCCCATTCAACCAGGGCTGCATCTACCTCTACAGCCTTTCTCAGAGGTGTACCTGCCAGGGACATCCTAGAAGCTGCTACCTGGAGTTCTGTACATACTTTCATCAAGCATTAACATTTACCAATTTTCTCTAAATCTAGAGCTGGCTTTGCCACTGCAGTCTTGCAGGGCCTTATAGCTGGTCATAATGCTATCTAAATGCCTCCTCCTATCCTTAGCTTTGGGAATCTACCCAAATGTGATGACTGCAACAGTGAAACACAAAGAACATAGTACAGTTGTGTACACTTACCATAAATGTTGATGTTCGAGTGTATTCACTGTTGTAGTCCTGGTTACTCTCCCTGCAGTCCCCTGACTTCTTTTGACTATACCTTTACTCTCCTTTACTATGCTTCAAAGCTTTTTGGTGTATTTGCTTTTTTATTGGAGGTGTAACCTTATAAATATATATATGTGTGTGTGTGTGTGTGTGTGTGTGTGTGTATATATATATATATATATATATATATATATATATATATATAATTGCTTCCCATTAGGGGGGTACCTGACATCTGGTGCAAGAAAAATTGGTGTAATGGCGTCGGCCACATGATTTATACCCCTGACTACCTGACGTCACGGAAGATGAGACAGCAACTGATGCAGGACCCAAGACTTTGATAATCAGGCCGACTGAGGGCTACTGCAAGCGAATAACCCAAATGTGATGACTGCAACATTGAATACACTCGAACATCTACATTTATGGTAAGTATACACAACTGTACTTTCCTTGTGCTTCTGACGGGTTAGGGCAAGAAAAACTGATGTAATGATGTCGGCTACCTTGCTTTATAGCACTTGACAACCTGACGTCTGACTACAGGTGACTGCAGCCCTCGCAGAAAAACATTGACTCTGGTATTCGAGCCGGCCGAGGGCTACCACGGCAGGGATAAACCCACAGGTTGATGACTGCAACAGTGAACACACTCGAACATCTACATTTATGGTAAGTGTACACAACTGTACTGTTTCTTCCCACATTACAGAGGTATGCATCTGGAGTGTTTTTCCCGGGGCCTTTGATGAAAATTGGCTTTGTTCCAAGTTGGACTTTCCCAGTAGACAAATGTCCAATAAATAAAATAGCAGTCTTTATAAAAAATGGAAGGGGCCATAGTTTTTGTTAGAAACCTGCCAAATCAGTGACATCCAGACTAGTTCATTTTCCAGTGTCAGCATTGTAGCTGTTGTAGGGAGCATGACATGTTACTGGGGCTTTTCGATAACAAAGTGTACATAGTAGGCTTCTGAATTTAGTTAAGCAACAGTCATGGTCACTGGTTAACTAACAGGGTATTGGTAATCTGTACTGTTTGTGTAGGTTCAGCACCTGAGATGTTACCAGTTAAATGCAGAAACAGTTCACCTTGCTACTTGTAAGTTCCTTCCGGCAGTTGTGAGGACTTTAAAAAAGACACCTGTTAACATGAGGGTGAATCTTTGCTTTAGAAGATGATTGATTAGACTGTACTGATTCTTGGATGTCCCTTCAACAAAATGATGGTCACTTCTGTTCTAGGTTAAGTCCGTATAATATATACGCTCTCTACTCTTCTCGACTGGCGTGTATTAAAAAAATGCTTTTTGAGAATTTCCAGCCAGGTGAGAATTTACTTGACTTTTTTGTAAGAAGCTTTCTGAAGAGGAAGTGTGTTGTTTTATCACATACTTTTTCCCCCCTCTTCTGTCAATATAGGAGCTCATCTTGCAATGTTTATAAGTACTCCTCTTTTCCTTTGCCCCACCTATTCGTCTGAATAACCATCCTGAAAACCTTTATCAAATTCACATGTTCACTTCTTTTCAGATGCATCTCCTGTAGCATAACTATTTGCACTCTACATTTTTTAATATTGTTCACTACTCTTTCAGTCTGAATGGTCTTGCAGATAAATATACAAAAGAAAGACATTGCAGAATGCAGCATTTTCTTATATAGTTATTATTACCACCTTTTATATATATAACTGCTCTTTTGCTAAATGTCTAGTTCCAACTTATGTTACATGTATATACTGTTCAGCAGGTTGGTCTCTTATACAGTTGTTTCAGTTCATATCCATTTGCACCTATGTTACATCTTGCATAACTTTTTATTTTTTGAAAGCCCTCAAGCAGAACAAATAACCCCGCCCCAAAAAAAACTCCTAAAACCTATGGACTTAACAGTAATACACAAAACTGTGTAATTCTTCAAATGTTCAAGTTTTTGCTTCGAAATAACATAAATTCTATGTTGATAGCTACACAGACAGGCTAAAGTTAACCAAAAAGAAAGGTTAGTCATGCTGAGGCGCATGATACAACCTGTGCTATTAAGTGCTGTTTGATTTTGTATATATCTTTATAACTCTCCCAATTGAGAAAACACTTGAATGCTTTCAGTAAACACTTTCTCCAAGCCATTTCTCTTTATCAAATTGTCTTCTAGTGACATGCAAACCAGACACAAAACTGCTAAGGGTACCTTGTTTATTAGAAAAAAAAAGCCTTACAATATTCAATATTCTTTTTCATTTACATGTTTTGTAATAAACTTGTTACTGGATAATGTCTAGGGTTTTTACCCAGTCATTTGCAAGCATGGGAAAAAGCACACTGATTTTTCTTGTCATACTCTCTTAACCAGACCCTTCCACTCTTCCCCCATCTCCTCCCTTCCTCCTTTTTTTTCATTGCAGTGCCTTCATTTCTCAAAACTGAACAAAGAAAAAGAGAGCAGGTTGAACAAGAAAAAAACAAAGGCACCTGTTTGTTAATATCCCCATTGCATTAAAAAAAACTGAGAGAACTTTACTTCAAGAATAACTAGTTTTGTATTATCTTTAAAGTTGCCATACCTGGGAAAACCCCTGATTTTTTATTGTTTTTCAGGAACATTATGTCCTAGTCAATTTCTCTGTTCTTTTTTCTTCTTTTCCCCTCAGCCAATCTCCTTCTACCAGACTGTCTCCAGTTTCTCTATCAGACTCTCCATGGAGGCATAAAGACCAGCTGCAGAAATGCTTTTTATTTCCAAGTCCTAGAAAAAAGCCTTATAATATTAAATATTTGTTTTTCATTTACTTGCTCTCTGTCTTAAAACAAAGGTTCTAATCAGTTAAGATTACCATACATCCGGGTTTCCCCGGACACATCCTCTTTTTTGGGCTCCTGTCCAGGCGGTTTTTGAAAAATCTGCGATTTAGGACAAAAAGCAGACTTCCCAATTTCGGAGTTTTTTCTCCGCTTTGTTTTTTTTTTTTTTTTTTTTTGATTGGCTCGTATACTGGTATATGAGCCAATCAAAAAACGGAGCTCTGTTCAATGCGGAACTGCTTGATGTTCCGCATTGAACAGAAGAGGGTCCGCTGTGCGCGTTTTTGATTGGCTCGTATACTGGTATATGTGCCAGTCAAAAAGCAGAGCTCTGTTCAATGCGGAACTGCTTAATGTTACACATTGAACAGAAGAGGGTCCGCTGTTTCGAGGTTTTGATTGGCTCGTTTACCGGCATACGGGCCAGTCAAAAATCCCCAAATACTGACCTTTTTTTTTTTGCTTTTCAACTAAGAGTAGAAAGAGGACGAAAAAATATGTGTTGCTACCAGCCAGCACATATTATTTCATCCTCTTAGGTTAAAGAGCAAAAAAAAAAAAAGTCTTTAGTTTTAGTCCTACAAGAGTAAAGACTTAAAAAACTAAGAGGACGAAATAATATGTGCTGGTAGCATCACATATTTTTTTTGTCCTCATTTTACATACAAAGAATTATGGTAACCCTATTCATTTCCCCATGCAAAAATGAAAAAAACACATTAATTTGAACTCTGTCATGCCCCCTTAACCAGCCTCCCTTTTCCTTTTAAATCATTACATTGCCTGTGTTTGTCAAAGCTGTAGAAGAAGAGAGAAAAGAGGGCAGAATAAAAGCACCTGTTTACAATTCCCCATTACACCCAAAAATAGCATGCAAAGAAAACCATGCAGCACAGATATAGTGCTATTAAGAAAAGAAAGTGTTTTCTTTACTTTCATTTTGCGTTTTCCCCTATCCAAAGCATTTTTATGAACATTAATGACATGACGTAGGGCATATACGAGTCCCCCACTCAGCAAACAAATTTTGAAGAAGTGCAATATTTCCATATTTTCTTGTGCTGTCAGATTTCACAAATATAATTATTGTATTGTAATTCCACATTGTTACTGATTATGTTCTCCACCCATATCCTGTCTCTGCTTCATTTCCTATGTGCTCTCGGTTCTTCTAGTCAACGCTTGTGCTCCCTTCCTTTTCTGCAACATTTTCTGTTGAAATACTGGAAAAGGTTTCGCAGGTGCAGTCTCTCTCTCTGGTCTTTATTACCAGAGGAACATGAAGCCGAATCTCCTTCTGTTTCTCAGCTCAGTTTTTGTTGGACAAATGTTTGTATTTCCTCCTTAGCATGCATTTCATCAAAAAATGATTTTGTCCCTCCAAGGAAGAATACTTTGAAGACAGCTGGATACAGCAGTCTGACTCTCATACCTGCATCTCAACATTCTCTGAATAGAGGAATGAATTTACTTGTCTTTTGCCTGGTATACAATGAGTAATCATTCTCCACAAACACTCTGCTGTCTCCTACTTTTGGTATTTTGTCTTTCTGTCAAAGTTTTGACAAAATCAACTCTTTCTGCTGGTAGGATTGCATCCTTATTATTAAAGATCTAGGCTGCTTTCTTATAGCTAGATTTGGAGCATACACATAAGTCCTGCCATGGGATACCAGTCAAGTAGCTTATTTGTGTTTTCATAAATTTAAGATTTACTATTGTAAGGTTGAACCAGTCCCCATCGAATGATGGAGTCATTGACCCACGTCTGTGAAAGAGATTGTGTCGAATTCCGACATTGTCGAAATACGACTCTACCTCGACCTCTGAGTGGGCTTTAACATGGGTCGAGATGGGGTGAGATTTGTACTTCAACAATGTCTGGTTCTATATTGTCTCCGTTTGGCCTCTGGACTTTGACTGAAGTGGGTTTGACTGAACCCACGTCAACCTTACGATAGTAAACCTAATTTTAATGCAGTCTGTTCCTTCCAGCTTCTCTGATATAGCTGAAAATCTCAAGTTTTCCCTACATGCTCTGTCCTCTAATTCTATTATTTTTTGAAAGATCTCTTCCTGAGCAGTCTGATCTTCAGCCAGCCTTTTCTTCATTTCACGTTTACAGCTTTATCATCTCATCTGAATATCTGTTTAAAGCTTCTTCCTTTTGTTGTTTGTGTTGATGTACTCTAGCAGTGTTTTTGTTTATTTTAACCAGGTCTGTATGCAGTTGTCTTGTATCATCCTGTAAGTGATTGGAAGTCATGTCTGAAGGTTGCATTATTTTTTGCCGAACAGCTGCAGAACTCTCCCTAGTCAGTGTTTCTTCCTCACTTTTTTGTAGCTGATTTTGTTTCCAGGTCTTCTGTATTTCTTTATTTGTGGCATCCATGCAGTGTACTTAGTAGCCAGTTACTGAAATTCACCCATAAGCACAACTCTACTGGCCTTCTCTGCTGAGCTTTTCACACTGGGAGAGCTAGAAACAAGCTGTTAGTCAGTGTGCAGCTGTCTTGGAACCTCCTTGTTTTTTCATATGCTTAAGTTTTTTTTTTTTTTTTAAGAGCCAGTGATTTTTCTGCTTCTGAGGGATTGCTGAAGAGGAATTAGTTTTGCCTTGTATATTGTGTTTTGAGGCAGTGAAGTAACTACCTTTGATACCATTCTCCACTCAGGAATTATAGATAGACTCACCAAACTAGGCATCAACTCCTATATCACTAGATGGGTTGCAAACTTGCTCACAGATAGATCCCACAGTATGAAAGTAGCAGACTCCCAAGTCAGACTGCCGACCAGTCACAAGCGGAGTCCCACAAAGATCGGTCCTGGGTCCTCTTCTGTTTGGCATCTACTTCTCAGAAGTCCAGGCCAACACAGGAGGACTCTGGCTGACCAGGTTCGCAGACTATTGCAAGCTGTGAGCCATTATTAACTCCCCAAGTGATGCAGGCATTCTTCAGAAAGGCCTCACTGAGAAAAACAACTGGTGCCAAAGCCATGGCCTTAAGCTCAATGCCAACAAATGCATCATCATCTCCTTTGGGAAAAACTCAGTTCCCACAAATTACCACATCAGTAATAGTC
The DNA here is from genome assembly GCF_019279795.1 of Protopterus annectens. Classification (NCBI taxonomy): domain Eukaryota; kingdom Metazoa; phylum Chordata; order Ceratodontiformes; family Protopteridae; genus Protopterus; species Protopterus annectens. The sequence goes on from NC_056743.1 coordinate 824,374,281, forward strand.
CACTGAACACTGAAGGTGTTATAAGAGATCTTGGAACACAGGTTGACAGTAACCTCTCCTTCGACCACCACATTGCCACTGTGGTCAAAGTCCTTTTGTGTGGCACATCTCATTGCCAAGGGTTTTGCATCCAGGAAGAAAGAGGTTATCATTTCTCTCTATGCTTCCCTCATTAGACCAAGCATAGAGCATAATGCCCCATATGGCATGTACCTCACTAGACACCTGCAACAGCTGGGAAGGCCACAAAAGTACCTCACAAAGAGGATCTTGGGCCTTAAATACATGTCCTACATGGGCAGGCTCAAAACACTTCAGCTTTTCTATGTCTTATATTGCCTACTAAGAGGCGATCTCTGCTTGACTTACAAAGCCATGTCTGACCCAGCTCTGTTAGAAATGCTACATCTAAAGAAATCCCAATCCCTGTGCACCACACGATCCCGAGACTGGGAGGGGACAAGTTCATAACCCAGAGACTGCCCATGCTATGGAATAGACTTCCCATACATGTCAAGCAGAGCACCTCACTGGGCCTCTTCAAGAGAAATCTTGACAAGTGGATGGGAAATAGAAAGTTCACCCCGGGGATCATTCCAGTGGCTGTACTCGATAGAGGCACTGGGAACTAACGTCAGGCCTCACAAAGCCAGGGCAATTCTATGGGCTAGGCTTGTAAGGGATCCAGGGCCATTAGCCTAGTACACACCAATGAACCTATGAACCATGTAGTCAAGGTCACTCTAGCTAAAATGCAGGAGGTCTGAATATATCGTATGTTCATTGCACATATATGGAAGGGTGTGTATGGTAAGTTATTCATGTAGTTCAACTCAGAGAAAGTGATTAGGAGAGAATGATTGGCTGACTGTTACCAATTTCTTTGGTGACTTATATCTCTTAATAGAATTGTGAAAAAGTATCCAAGTTAACAGACATCATAAGCTCGATAAAATCAATGACTTCTGTACGCTTGTGCCAGTAACTCATAGTCTGCTCTTAAACTTACTTAACCAGTGCCAAGTATACATCTCCGATTCTAAAATGAGCAGATATCTTAAGCTTTGCATTTGTGAACTCCGTGTCTGCAAACCAAACGTGTAGAGAAGTAAAGTGAAAGATGTCCATACATTTCACAAACGCACATGCTCTAACTACGTGTTTACTACTAATATCACATATGTTTAGTAAAATATAATTAATTCATGGCTGATTAACTGTTGCACATTAGAATACTGAAGAATGTATATTTTTAAAATGTAATTAATTTTACAGATAGCCCATTTTGTAAGCACGCTAATACCTCCCAGGCTGACAAGTATTGGAAAGTACTGCCCCTTCCCGAGGTAACAAGTCCCTCCTCTTTTCATGTTGGGCCTTTTAACACTTCTGAGCAATATGTTACTGCCCAACCGAAAACTGCTTCCAGGTTGTATAGCACAAATGAAAGTGTGTGTGTGTGTACATATCTATATCTGTGTGTACATATCTATATATACATATGTATGTGTGTGTGTGTGTGTGTATATATATATATATATATATATATATATATATATATATATATAATATATACATAAATACATATATTATGTATATACATGTATAATATTTATATAGTATGAAATGTATGAATGTGTCTGTATATGTACACAATATACAGGCACATACAAAAGCATATACGTTTGCATACATATTTATATTTCCATTTGTTGACTGGGATAGTCCAGCTGAGAAAAAATGTATTCATTTTCAGTGGTCTCCCATGAAGGAATGGTTTCAAAAATAGCACAGTGGTTATATTTTTGACATTTGAGTGATAAGCATTCTTATAAGTAAATTAAATCTGTACAATGCACAAAAATAAGGCAGTGGTTATATTTACATTTGAGCAAATTCAAAATAGGTGAATTAAATCTGTACAATGGGTAAACTATAATGAAATATCACATTAAGAGGACAATACAGAAAGAGTAGTGAAACATCTGCAAGAGTTAAAGGGGAAAGTAAATAAAGGGCTGAATGCGGGAAAGTTTAGCATTCTTTATAATAGTTTATTTATAATTGTATGAAGAGTGATATGGAGGAGCTGTATAAATAACATAGAGAAGCAGCCTCCCAATTCCCACCCTTTAAAGCTCACATTAACAATCTCCGTCACAGAAGAATGACACTCATCTTGCCAACACATTTGAGTTTTTGTTAATTCACGATAACCTTCAGAAATGTTTACTTGATCATATGTTTCTATTCCCTAAAATGCCCCACACCAGAACAGCTGCATTTAGTATATGTGAATTGCACCATATGTTATAAAAGTTCAGTCCTTGCTGTGATGTTTCCATATTTGCTCATGGAGAAGTTGTATGAGGTGTATGAAGGTATTTAAACAAATGTATTTTGTATTCAGGATGCTCAGAGTCAGTGTGACAGCTTTTTTCCCATTTTTTCTGATAACTGAAAATATGTAAATCTTGTCTGAGAAATTTGGTAGGTGGTGAGCAGCCTTTGAGAATGCAGTCAGATTGGCCAGAGTCTCACTGGCTTCTCATGTTATGCTGATTTTGTGAGACAGCAGACTCATAAAGTCTCTTTTATACTTGGTAAAATCCAGTCTTTCTGCTATGACTTCTTGCTCTTACTCCATTCCAGTGTATCTTTTCCCAAATCCCTTTGTTTCTTTCAACGGTGGACTATTTGTTTCTAGTATTAATCTCTGTGCATGTCCAGCAGATCCTCTGCTGTACATAGATGCATATTGAATAGCTGCTTCCCCCATTTTAAGCAGCCTTCGTACATGCTGTTAACCAATGTATGATTACTTGTATAAGAATTGGTTGAGCATTGCCCCTTGAGTGAGTAGATGTGCATGTATTGCTACTTTCCCCACATAGAGTGGGGCGAGTGATGTTGTGTTCGTTTTCACCAAAACTGCAGCATCTTGATGAAAAAGCAAAGACATTTTTCACTGTAACTTCCTGGTAACTGTTTGTCATTTTGAACCGATGTCATGAGTGTAATAATGCAATGGGGATGTTGGCTTATAATGCCAACAATAAGGACTAAGGGTACAGAGGGCTCACACCCCTGCAAACATTTTTTTGTTGTTTTTCATTTTGGTTTATATTCCTGCACAACTGCCCCAGCTTGAGTGCATCTGTTACATTCATAAATATACTTGAGCTGTCTGTTTTGAGATCTCTTTGCCAGGGAATTTTGTATTGACTTGGTACTCTCAAGAATTAGTAGTGGGTCTTAATCTCTCTGCCTTTATCTAGTCTCATATTTTTTCCCATTCTAACAACTGTAGTACCACCTGTTTCCCTTGTATTTTCACGTTATCACAGTTTGGTCTACTAGTCTCTGCCCTCTTGTGCCAACATTTACCAAGTATCTGTGACAAAAATAAACTTGTGACCACACATTGTTAGTTCTTATTTCCCTCCTGACTTCGAGTTCTGATAATATAGTAGTTTTTTCATTCCCCATACTGATTTCCTTAAACTATTCATGTCTCCTTCCAGCATACCTGTTGTTTTAACAAGCTTTCACTTTGTGTAGATCTTAACCATACTAACCTCCCCCAGCTTGGACATCTCATTAACCTTTCATTTCCATTTTCTTCCTCCTTTTCTACTGCTGTACTTTTTAATGCCATGTTTTAAATAGCATCCTTGCTGTAATGCTCATTCCTTTAAATAAACAATTTAAAATAAAAAAAAAAATGCAAATACTTGCATAGGATTGTGGGTAGCAGCCAGTTTGCCAAAATATTGATATCATTGGATGATGTGCATTTTCTCATTGGATAAGTGCATTTTATTCTTGGCAGTAGTGCAGTTATTTCTACATGCTTCTTGCTGAAATTCAGATTTAATTGCGCCACTTTAGTTTTAGCAGTTATGTTCTAATGTTCATCATATTGATCACTGCTGCAGTAGCCACAGCTATATGGGTTTTATCCTGCCAAGGATGGAACGGCCGGCCAGCTTCCAAAGCTTCAGGGCACCTTAAACATGTCCAAGTTGTCAAGCAGCTGAAGCTGAGCTGACTAAAAGACAACTTTGGGAGTGAAGCCCTTCAGAACTTTACTGCTGCTTAAGAGTACAATTTTCTGAGGCTTTTGAAAATTGACGGTTGGTTTGTGCTTTTCCCTGCTGGGCAGATAAATTCCCTTTGGGGGGGGGGGCTTCCATTTTCTTAAATTTATTAATATATTATTACTTTCCTCTTCAGGAAAGGTATTTTAAAGCTAGGAGTGGTGTTTTTAACGGACTGTATCTAAACTGTAACATACTTTTAAACAAAGCACTAATTTCTGTTGGTTTAAAAGTTGTGTTACTAGCAGGAAAAAATATTTTGTACTTTTACCCCAGATCCCTCTGGCATAACACTTAGTCACTAGGGACCGGGGGTTAGCCACATCCTCTGTGGTTGTTGGATTCCCCTCAGTGGATAAGGGAGAGCCACTTTTCTTGGTCCTGGGAGAAAGGTAACAGGGAAGGTTTCCCTGTTGTGCCCATTCCTGTGGGAGCACTTGCTGCCATTAGTAACACGGTTGGCATCTGCTTTCCTATCAAAAAGAAACAAAGCCAAGCATGTATCTGCTCCTTCTCAACTTTCTTTAGACAGTTGTAGTGTAATTCACGCTATTGATCCTTCTCGCAAATCTGTGAATCTGAACAGGAAGATGCAGGGATGGATTCTGAGTATTTTCTTCAGATTTTTGATTCATACTCTGAGGAGAGCTCAGTTTGATTCTCTCTGTATGTTTCTTTTTCTCTGAGCCTGTTGCTAGAATGTACCAGTATTTTCATTGAGAGAACACTGAGGTTTCTTAATGTATCGGAAAATGCTACGAGTTGTTACAGAAGGATTTTCCAGAAACTACACCAATTCTTCCTGTTCTGCCATCTTTAGAGGATGTGTGGGTTACTGCCTGCAGTTTCCCTGTTAGTCAGCCAGCTGTCCCTTAAAAGGCAGATGATGTATAAAACTATTCCCAAACCTGTCCAGCAGCTGTAGCCTTAGTTGATCCCACTGATGCTAAGCAATTGATTCCAATCCTACTCTTTCTGATAAGGATGGGAAGATAATTGATAAGTAAGGGGGGTATTCTTCTGCAGCTTTGGTTTTCAGAATTTTGAATTGTCAGTGTGACGACCCACCACTGGACCATCAAGGTGCCTCAATCTTCACCACTGGCAACAGTGCACTGGGATGATGAGCCTCAATCCTCACCACTAGCAACAGTACACTGGGATGATGACAGGTCCACACAGTATTTCCAGATGCAGCTGTCTGCATCAAGTGCAATTTCCCTTAAGATCACACAGAGATTACAGTCAGTCCGGGTATGGTTTCTCCCTCTTTCTCCAGATCTCCCTTTCTGAAGATCCCCCAATAAGACTCCCCACTGGCACAGCTATAGAGTTGAGATCTCAGCTGAGTGGCCAAGCCAAGACCCCCAGCACCCTCTCTGTCCAACCAGTGCTTCATGTCCCTGCCCAAGTAGCTGACGCACACACTCTTTGAGGTTTAATTTACACACGCGCGCGACCTGGGAAAGGGTGGCACAGGTTTAATAGCTATGTCCCCTTTTGCCCGGACCATAAGGTAGTTATCACTGCCACCAGCCATCTCTTACCAGCTACTTTAAGGCCCTTAACAAAGGGTGTCCAGTCTTACTGTGTAATGTTATTAATACAAATGGTAGTTTGCCCAAGAGCAAGGCTATTGGAAGTGGCCTACACAGTGTCACCAAATAAATAATTCAAGTAGTCTCAGAACTTAAATATCTCTACAGAGATCAGCCACAATGAAAGGTTTAAATATATTTAATAAAAGAACAAGGACATGCTCAGTATATATTCACAATGACATCAGAGTTCAAAACCACAGGAAATATTTAAAACAGCATCGCAGGGAAGTCTCAAATAAAGAAAACATCTAAACTATGCTTCACTATATTCCTGACTGAATCTAAGAGAATTACTATACCCTAGTTAACGTAAGAGCAAGGCAGATTGGGTGTATGGTTCTTGTAATTGTCTGGTCCAAAACAGAATGCACTGTCTCACTCAGATTTCTCAAATTAATATCTCAAATATTACTGCTGGGATAGCTTGCAGAATGGCATCATTTCTTGTCACTTGACTCTATCCCATATGAAACCCCCCACTGCTGGGAACTGGCAGTATTTAGCATCTACCTTTGTAAATACATAGACCTCAGATCTCTGGCAGATGCTGGAAGTCATAAAACAGTTACATTCCTTCACATTCAAAACTAGTGATTATTTCACTTTAAAGACAATACAGAAGGCTCCTTAGTACAGACTTTTTCTCTCGCTGTCATAAAGTAATTTAATTTCAGGTATTTTTCTGAAATTAACCACCTGTATTCCACTTTCCACTGTTAAAATGCATATATTTAAACAATTATAATAGTGCATGTACAATTCTGTTGTCTTCCAGTAGGACACACTGAATCCATTTCAAACAGCACTTTGCAAAACCCTTTTCAACACACAACTGTACAGACCAGTTTGATATACACAACATACAGTTCTAATACATTTATAACACAGGCATCTAACATAGATCATGTTGATATTCACAAATGACATATAATTATTTACAAAATTCCAGATAGCTGTGCTGGCAGTATCTCCTTTTGCCACAGTCAGCTTTGTACGTTAAAAGTTTCTTTTGACAAGTTGTAAAGGAATGAGGAAAGTTTCATTTGCAGTATTTTCTTGTGAGGAAGAATCTGCTTTAAATAACTTAGCACAGGTCACTACTTATTGTTTGCAGTGTGTGTATGATTCTGTTGATACTTCTTCCACGTCTATGGCCACTAGTACTGTTTAAAGGAGTCTTGCATGGCTACATTCTCAGAACTTTCCAGATGATGATAAAAATGAGATTTTAAATTCTCCCTTGGATAGAGATTTAGTGTTTGGCGGCTCTGCTACAGAGGTGATCAAAAAGTGTGATGAAAGTGGCAAGCTGATCCAGGGAATCAAGATTTTTCAGCTGTCCCTTTCTGTATTGTCTAAGGGACTTTATTCTGTTTTCTGCCAAAAATGAAAGAAAAGAAATAAAAAGTGTCAACAGAATTCCGGTAAACATATGTTTCAGAAGGAGTGACAAAAGAGTTCCAAAAAGAAGTCTGTCCTCCCAAAACCAAGAATAGTCCAATATGTCTGAATGATGATTCAAGAGACATTGAGACTCACTCCCACCCTGACCCCCCCCCCTTCTTACAGAAAGTCTTAATCTCAGTTTTTCTCTTTGGCAACAGATTGCTTCAGACAAATGGATTCTAAATTTCATTCATCGGGGTTACAGATGACAGTGGGAGGAAATTCCTCCTTTCCAGGGGGTCATTTCTCATCCTCAAGATCAGACTCTCTTGTTTCCACCTCATCAAATGATGTCCTGGTGAGTGATAGAACAAGTTCCTCCTTACCAAGTGGGGAATGGTTTTTATTCAAGGATGTTCCTAGTACCAAAGAAAGAAAATGCTTGTAGATCAGTTCTAGGTCTTTTTCTCCCCCAAACCTGTTTATGATCGTGTCCTAATTTGAAATGATGTCACTTCACAGCCGTTACCTGTTAACACTAGACTTACAAGATACTTATGTCTGTATTCATCAAATTTTCAGATGTATAATTTTTGTATGTCTGGATCACATTCAGTTCTCTGATTTAACCTTTGGACTATCCACTGCACCAAGTGTGTTCACAAGTCTAGCTGCAGTTATAGCTTTTTGCAGGTTACAGGATATCCACATTTTCCATATTTAGATGACTTGTTTATTTTTGCAGTCTTTTTTTAAAGTATCAAGAATCTCTCTCTTGGATGAGTGATGTCTTATATAAGCTGGGAATTCCAAGAGAACAGTCAAAAGTCTTTCTTGATTCCTTCACATAGGATTGTATACCTGGGATGTCAACTAGACACCTCAGTTCAAAGAGCTTTTCTTCCACAGGAAAAAATAGATACTTATTTAGATCTGTTCATAAGGTTTTCCGCTCACTTTGTTCGCTGTGAGAGAATACCTCCGGATTTTGTGTCTCATGGCATCAGTGATTCTCATGATAGCCTGGCAGGACACTACATGAGAAAGATACAGTGGTATTTAAAATCTCCACGTCCTAGCATCAACACACTTTGTCTTTTGAAATCCCATTGCTGAGGTTTGTCCGAAGAGAAATCTTTTGGTCAGGACAGCAACTGTCCTTAAATCCAGGTCTCCCCTTCTCCCTCCCTGCTCCAAAGCAGGCAGTTACCATAGACACACAGGGATTTCCTTGGGGACCAGTTTCAGGAGGGATAAAATGCAGTGGTGTGGGACACCAGGGACAGACGCAAGCACGTAAATATCTGAGATGCTCTCCCTGATCAAGGTACTTAACTTTCTGAACCCCCTGGTACCTCTTCAAAGAGCTTTCAGACAATATCACAATCAGGTGGTACATCATTAAGCAAGGGGCAATCCGGTTGTATCCACCTTTGCAGACTAGCCATGCTAGCTTGGGTTATAGCTTTAGAGCACCATCTCACTCTACAGGCACCTTGCATTCCGTTAGAGCAGCATTATGTTGCAGACGGGCTTAGCAGGACCAAGGCGCAGACCCCATTAGGGGGTCTTCCAAAATTTGATCCATCCTGGGGAGGGTTCAAATAGACCTTTTTGCCTCCTATTTGAACAATCAACTGGTAAGTTTCTGTTCTCGGACTCTGTGCAAGAAGGCTTGGAAGACTGATGTATTTTTTTTTCTCCTCTTTTCTGTGGACAGGAATGTTCCTGTATGCTTTTCCACCCTTTCCACTAATATCCAGGGTACTTCTGAAGATTCAGAAGGAATCCTCTCCAAGGTCATTGTGGTGATTCCATTCTTGCCTAGGTAGCTGTGGTTCTCCTTTCTTTTAGAAATGGCTGAGGCAATTACTTCATGCTTTCTCACGGACTGGTTCATCTCAGACAAGAACAGGGCTGTTTGATACACTCCAACATCAATCGTTTTAAGTTGACTGCCTGGATGATAGTGTCTTAATTCTTTTTAGGCACCTGTTTACTAAGGATGTACAGCAGGTACTAATGGAAGCAAGAAAGCCTGATAGTAGAAAATAGTATATTAGCATACGGAAAAGGAATTATAGTTGGTGCCAACAACATCACCAGCACACATTCAGGGTTAGTAGTTCTCTGGTTTTACACTATTTGTGTGAGTTATTATCCTGTGGCCTTTCTTATTCCCCTGTCAAAGTTTGTTTATCGGCCATTTCAGCATGTCTACCCATAGATCTGCCTGTTAAAAGGTAGTCTTGTGTCAATATGTTCTTGAAAGAGGTTTTGCATAAGAGATTGCTAAGTAAACCGGTGACCCATTCTTGCAATGCTAATTTCGTGTTAGAGAAGCTAATACTTGCTCCATTTGAACCAGCCAATCTGGCTGAGTTGAAGTTCTTAACACAGAAAACAATTTTACCGATTGCTCTGACCTCTGCAAGAAGGGTATCTGAGTTGCAAGCTCTTATGATGAATAAACCCTACCTTATTTTGCATAGGGACACTGTTTCTTTGAAACTTATCCTCCTTTTATGCCTAAAGTGGTGGTGCAAGTTTACTTTAAGCAAAACTGTCCATCTCTCTCTTTTCTTTACTGAATCTAAAGATGAGGGAGAAAGGATGTTCCATACCTTGAATGTCCACAGACATCTCAGGTACTGTCTTGACAGAACTGTATCTCCGAGATCTTCTGATCAGTTGTATATTTGTTGTGAAAGTAAGAAGAATGGGTAACCTGTGTCAAAACAGACAGGGGTATAAAAGAACCAGCCGACGCCATTTTCTTCAGTCTTTCTTGCCGCGCGGTGCCCGAAGCAGAAGCAGTTCGCAAGTGCCGGTCGGCCAGCTCCTGAGATTACGAATATTTTTCAACCGAAGTCTTCTTGAAAGCTAAGTACCCTGTTGGGGAAACTTTTCTTGCCTCAGACCGATGTCAGACAAAGTTAATAATTGCATTTCATGTGGGAAGCAAATACCGCATAAGGATTTTCATTCCCTCTGCATTCCTTGCTTAGGCCCAGACCACGACGTCTCGGCCTGTCGTTTTTGTGCTACATTCAACAGACGTACTATTAAGTGTCGGGCGGAGTTCGCCCAACACTATTTTGGCAAAAAGTTTAATTACATTATGTCGTCGGATGCTCCGACTCCAGTTTTGAGTAAAAGACGCAAAGATAAGGACCGACATACGAGGTCCGCGACTTCTACCGACACCACTCTAAAGCCGACTATAGGTGCTCCGGTTCTCAGTGAGGTGCCTATGCAGCCCCTGACTACCGATGACACTTCATTGGCGGTGTCTTCTGTGCCCGAGGTCGCAGGCTCTTCGGCCCACAGCCCGACTACAGATACCAAAGCCACTCTTGGCGGGGAAACTCAGAGTTTAGATAGGCCTGCCACCTCTCAAGGTGTCTTCAGGCCTTCTTCTTCTTTTTCCATCAAGGCTTTCACTAAGTCTAAAGCAGCAATGCATACTAAAAGACAAGCTCCACAGGGTCCCTCTCAAGGCCCCATGCCTAAAAAGCAGATGCTCAAAATGGCTGAGGATTTGATTACTCTTATCAGGGGTTCTCAACCCCCTCCAGACAAAAGTCCCAGAGTGGAGGAAGAATCCCCTTCCTCGGACTAGGCCTCCATTATTTCAGAACATTCTGAAGACCAGGAACATTCATACTCCCCTTTTGAAGATTCTGATGCAGAGGAGTCCATTCCCTCTGTCTCTCCCCCCCCCCCCCCAGAGGATTACTCTTTTGGAGAAACCTTACATACCTTGAGGGAACACTTCCACTGGGAAGGCCAAGAGTACTCAGACTCCAAGAAAAGGCTTAGGGATTTCCTCTTGCTCCCTCAGCACAGGCCTCTGGCTATACCTCCTGTCTTAGACATACTAGATGATGTGTATTTGGAGGCCTGCCTCAACCCAGATTCTTTACCTCCAGCTCCAGTCAAGCCTGACAGGTATTACTGGGTTCCTGATTCACACCAATTCCTATACAAAAGCCATGCGGCTGACCCAGAAACTATTTCACAGGGTCCCAAGGGAATTAAGGCCTCCACTGCTAAAAATCCATTACTTTCAGAGAGAGATTCCAGAGCTTTAGAAAGGTGGGGGAAAAAGGTATACACCTCGGCCACCTTAACCATGAGGGCATTAAACTGTCAGTTCCATATGTTAAAGTACCAACAGTTTCTGTTATCACAGTTGAAAAGCAAAATGTCACAACCTGAACAACCAGACTTGAAGGAGTTGCAGGATTTGTTACATAGTGCAGAGCAAGTGGGTAAACATACCTTGCAATGTGGTTTTGATGCTTTAGAGGCCTCATGTAGAGCTGCTGTTACAGGATCAGTCATACGTAGACATGCTTGGCTCAAAGAGCAAACCTTACCAGATCATGTCAAAGCTAAATTACTAGATGCACCTCTTCAAAAAGATGTATTGTTTGGTGTTAAAGCTGAGGAGGTATTAAAGAAAATGGAGGAAAAGGCAAAATCAATGCAAACAGTGAAAGATTTCCTACAGGTACAACCTCCACGTTTCAGTAGAAATTGGCCTTCAAAAAATTGGTCCTTTCCAGCCACGGACAGACCCCAAAGAGGTAGATACAGGTGCCCGAGGGGTAGAGGGCAATCTCAAGGATCGTTTAGAGGCACACAATGGCAAGCACCTACACAAAGAAGTGGTGAGGATAGTTCACAGCCATTCAGAAAGCAGAACCAATGACTTTCCCCTTTGCATGCCAAGCAAGGCTCAAATGGCAGCACCTTTAGGCGGAAAACTGGCATTATTTTCGAAAAATTGATATATTGTCACAAAAGACAAATGGATCCTGGACATTATAGACAGAGGCTACAGATTCCACTTTCACACCCTTCCAAAAATGAGAGGCATGCCAAACCTGCCACACAATCAAAGGGCAGAGGCACAAAAACAAATTTCAGATCTCATGGACATGAAAGCTATTCAAGAGGTACCTGCACAAGAACAGGGTCAAGGTTTTTATTCCAGACCATTCCTGGTACCAAGGAAGGGCAAAGATTGGAGACCTATTTTGGACCTATCCATCCTAAACACATTTTTACTCGTGCCAAAATTCAAGATGCTCACATTACAGCAGCTTCTTCCCATGCTGGGCAAGGAGTTTTGGCTGGTAACATTGGACCTCAAGGAGGCATACCTGCATGTCCCAATCAGACAAGATTGCAGAAGATACCTCAGATTTCTTGCAGGTTCAACCCATTATCAATTGCAGAGGCATTGCCCTTTGGCTTATCTACTGCACCCAGAGTGTTCACGAAATGCCTGGCATCAGTAATTGCCTACTGCAGACTTCAAGGGATACAAATATACCCATATTTGGACGACTGCCTGATCCAAGCGGACAGCAAGCACATACTTCTGAAACATCTGGCGTTTGTAATAATGTTGTTGAACTCTCTGGGATACACAGTCAACAAAAAGAAATCAAGGCTAATACCCTCTCAAACAAACAATAATTTTCCTGGGTGCCAGCTTGAATACAAATACCCAGATGGCCTACCTCACGCCAGAGAAACAAGGGCAACTAACTCAGTACTTCAGAAAACTGGCAACTTTCACTAGGCTGACTGCAAGGAAAATCCTGCAGGCTCTGTGATTCATGGCATCTTGCATCCTGCTAATCCCATGTACAAAGCTGCATATGAGGAAACTTCAATGGTACCTAAAAAACCTATGGTCTCAACACAGCCACAGTTTGGAAACAATGATACCACTGATTCCATGTCTTCAAAAGAAATTTCTGTGGGGGGCTCAAGCATGCCAAAGAAACACAGGTCTCCCATTCTGCAAGCCTCAAGCAAATCAAGTCATCGCAACAGATGCCTCGGACTATGCCTGGGGGGCGCACATGACAGATCGGTGCATTCAGGGCAAATGGTCCCAAAAAGAAAAGCACCTACACATCAATCAAAAGGAAATGCTAGCAGTAATGAATGCTATTATGGCTTTCAAGGACCTTCTACAACCAGGTCAACTATTGATAAGAACGGACAACACCACAGTTATGTGGTACATAAACAAGCAGGGAGGAACCCATTCATACCCCCTATGCAGGCTAGCCATGTCTCTTTGGAACATGGCTCTGGAACTACAAATCGAACTTCAAGCACAGTACCTGCCAGGCAAGGAAAACATGCTGGCAGACAACCTAAGCAGAAATATGACAGATCCACACGAATGGAAGTTGCATCCTCAAGTTTTTACAAAAATAATTCAAGCATGGGGAAGGCCAGACATAGATCTCTTTGCCTCCCACAGAAATCACCAATTGACAAATTTCTGCTCAAGGACCTTTCATCCACAGGCCTGGAAAGTGGACGCACTCTCTTTCAGTTGGACAACAATGACAGTTTATGCCTTTCCACCTCTTCCTCTGCTGCCCAAAGTTCTATTAAAAACCAGAGCAGACAGACCAAAGATGATTCTCATTGCTCCAGACTGGCCCAGACAACACTGGTACCCACTCCTGAGGAGCCTGACGCATTCCCCACCATGGATCCTGCCTCTAATGCCTCTTCTACTGACTCAGCACAACTTCAAAACTCTTCACAGTCAGCTGAAGACACTCAATCTAGCCGCATGGAAGATTCCTTAAATTCACAACAGACCCTACTCTCCAAGTAGGTGCAGGATGTCATTTTGGAGGCCAGAAGGCCTTCTACTAGAAAAGCCTACTCCGCAAAATGGAAACGGTTTTGTGCCTGGAATCAGAAAAAGGGTCAGAATCCTGGAATACTGAATTTACCTCAAATATTACAGTACCTAGCTGAGATGCTAAGCAGTGGGCTTTCATTCTCCTCCATCAAAATCCATGCCTCAGCCATTTCTGCAGAATACAACACTGATCCTCCTTTATTCTCTCACCCCCTCTTAAGACAGTTCCTCAGAGGGGCTAAGAATATAAAAACCCCCAGGAAACAACCAGTACCTGCTTGGGACCTCAATTTCATTCTAGAAAAACTGACCTTGCCTCCTTTTGAGCCAGCTGCTTCAACAGAACTGCAATATTTGTCCTGGAAAACAGCCTTCCTTCTGGCTATCACCTCAGCTCGCAGGGTTTCGGAACTACAAGCCTCATGGCTGTGCAGCCTTTCATCATTTTCCATCAGGACAGAGTTTCCTTACGAACCAATCCTTCCTTTATGCCAAAGGTAGTATCCAGGGTAGCCTTGAATCAGGCTATCCACTTACCTACCTTTTACCCTAATCCTCAAAACAAAGGGGAGAGACTACTACATTCCTTGGACATTCACAGACAGCTACGTTATTATTTGGACAGAACAAAGCCTTTCAGAAAATCAGAACAACTTTTTGTGTCCTATGCTACAGGAGCTCAAGGGAAGCCTATTTCCAAACAGACAATCTCAAAATGGATAGCTCACTGCAAACGCTTTTGTTACTCTTTTCATGGTAAAAATGTACCTGCAGGCATCAGATCTCACTCCACAAGGGCCACAGCTACCTCTGCAGCTTTCCTCAGGGGGGTTCCTATCAAAGATATTTTGGAAGCAGCCACTTGGAGTTCTGTACATACTTTCTCCAAGCACTATCACCTACCATTATACTCCAAATCTAGAGCAGGCTTTGCCGCTGCAGTCTTGCAGGGCATCCTGGCTCCTCCTAGTTCCACCTAGTGCCTACCACCCCTTTTTTAGCTTTGGGATTCTACCCATCTGTTATGACTGCAGCTGTATGCACGATGAACAATAGTACAGTTTTGTACCTACCATAAATGTAGATGTTCGAGTGCTAATACAGCTGCAGTCCAGGTTTCCCTCCCTCCTTCCCCTCTTGGGACAGGCCTAATGACTAACACCTCCTCATACAACCTGATTGGGGTATTCTTTTATGGTGTATTTGCTTGCAACTACTATTTTTTGATTATATTGCATTGCATTTTTACATAAATTTATGTATTGCCTTCTTTCTGGGGGCACCTGACATCTGGGGCAAGAAAAACTGAAGAAAATGGCGTTGGCTGGTTCTTTTATACTCCTGTCGCACTGACGTCAGGGAAGAAGCAACGACATCCGACGCCGGACCTAGACTTTGGAATTCGGCCGACCGAGGACCCGCCTGACGGCAGGAAAACCCATCTGTTATGACTGCAGCAGTATTAGCACTCGAACATCTACATGTATGGTAGGTACAAAACTGTACTTTTTGCTGATGCGTGTTACATGCATATCTGTTTATGCTACCTTAGTCACCATTGAAAGACTGCAGTTCTGTTCCTTGGGTTTAGAAGTGCAGACATTGTTGATTGTTTCATTAACAGAGTTTTAAAACTAACTTTATTTAGACTCAATCAGTTGACACCTCTTACTTCTTGTTACTTCTGATACATAGAATGGAATATCTTTTTTTTCAGACACACACTCGTCCAATGGAAGATTCATTTCTTTAGCAAATGCTAGTACACATGAGGTCCTCTGCAAAAGGCATTACATTTTAATTTACTTAATCCTAAAATAATCCAAAAAAAGTTTCTCTGTCATATTTTAGGTTTGTTGGCTTGGTCTTGAAATGTAGATAATATGCTGGAGATGTTGGACAGACTTTTTTTCCAGATCTTAATTCAGATTGGAATGATTGAACACTGGTTTGTGAAGTAATCTATTTTGCTTTAGTTAATTTGTGTAACTGGCGGTTGGCGCAGAGGATTAGGGCTGAGGTATGAGTCACTTAATTCAGATGGTAAATATTGTGTCATTGCTTACATACCGTTTGCTGAAAAAGCAGGTATAATATAATTGGATCACATTTTTGTGTAAATATTCATATTTATTTGTCTTTTTTAGTTTGTATAGTATTTGGTTGCAGGCACTCAAATTTGGCTTAACGTAAGAGTACCTTAATGATTCCCCTGTGTATATATTGATGAATCCCTGGTTTATAGACATCCGGATAGTGGCAGAGTATGGCATCTGTGAGTTGCAGCTGATTGTAATACAAAAAACTTGATTCATCTTGCCCACTGTAAGAAGTGTTTTTTTACGTAGGCAAGACCAATAGGTGTTTACGGGAACACATCAGAGATCATTGTTACTGTGCACGAAAGGGATTTGAATATAGTGCCTTAGTGAAACACCTTAAGGAAGGGAGAGCAACTCAGTTTTGTCTTCCATGTTTTGGAGGTAATTCCTGAAAACGTTAGGATGGGAGATTTAATTAATGAAACTGAGATTAGAACTTCGTTGGATTCCGAGGTTAGCAGCACATTTGGGACATGGTTTACATGATTTTATTTCATTAAAACCAGTATTGAAATCAAGGAAGCTCAGGAAGTGAGCATCCGGTTGTTTTGTATAGTATGTATTAACAATTTTTTGTTTTATATGTGGCTAGATGATTTTAATGTTGATGTTCTTTTATAATAGATTGTGCTGTCTCTTTAGGACTAATTGTTTAATTGAATAAGTACCTTTTCAGATTTTTATTAAAATTATGTCAGTTTGTATTTGAATCTGTCTGAGGAAGCAATGTAATCATTGCGAAAGCGCTTGCATTAAACTTTTGGTCTTTTTGGAGTCTTATTATTGCCTGCCTTCTTTATGTACGAGTTTTTTAGTTTTCATTTTTGCTGCTCACATCTTTAGTAACCTGCCAAGCATTCCTTCCTGTAATGTTGCATTTAAGAGTTATTTGCAAAAAGTGTAGCTACTGATGTGCAATAGTGAAATCAAATGTGCCTTTTTCTTTATGGTCTGCATATGATGGTGTGACTGCTAGCATTCTAGTTCCCAGTAGTGTGTTTTTGACAACTGTGATTATGGTGCATTATTCTGCTTTGACAAGTTGTTTTCCTTTGTGACCAGATGTTCTTCGTATTTCACTGCTGCAGTCAACACATTTGGGTTATCTCTGCCAGGGTAGCCCACGGCCGGCCCGAATACCAGAGGCTTAGTATTTCTGTGTTGGTTGCTGTCACTTCAGGACTTATGTCAGGTCGTCAGTAGTAATAAAGTAAGACAGCCAACGCCATTACATTTTTCTTGTCATGGAGCCCGAAGCAGAAGCAGTTCGCACAGGTGCCGGTTGGCCGCTACCTGAGTTTCGTCTACCGAATTGGTCTTCTAAACCTAAGTACCCCATTGGGGATCCTTTTTTCTTGCACTAACCAATGTCAGAAAAAGTTAATAACTGTCTTGCCTGTGAAAAGTAAATACCACACTGAGACTTCCATTCTTATTGCGTCACTTGTTTAGCCCTAGACCACAACGTCCCCCGTTGTCACTTCTGTGCTTTGTTCAACGCCAGAACTATCCATCATTGGGCCCTTATTGTAGCCAGATATTTTCGCTTACAGTCCTGTAATTCCGATATGGCTTCGGTAAGCCATCCGACAGCAGATCTTCAGACTAGACCGCACAGGTCCAAACCTATCGACGAAGCTTCCATTAAGCTAGTCGTCGGTTCTCTGGTCCTCAGTGAGGTGCTTTCACAGCCCCTAATGCCTGCTTCTGTGGATTCGCAGGCCGCTACCAAGACCCTTTCAGAGTCTGGTATGCTGCAAAACTCTTCAACTGAGTATCCTGCGGTCATCTCTACCTTGGATGGGTCTGGAGCCGCTGAGCAGGCACTGGCTTCAGAAGAAGTCCTTCGCACTACCGATTCTTGACACAAACAGACGTCTTCTTTCGCAACTACTGTTCTTTTAAAAACAACAGAATTAAAAACCCAGGGTACGAACCACACCCAAGAAACCGATGACCCACTCTCAGGCGCCTGCTTCCTTGCTTCAGTCCCAAATGCTTAAAATGGCAGAAGACCTTATCATGCTGATCAACGGAAGCCAAGCTACCCCCTCCAAAAGGAAAAGATATCTGTCCCCTGTAGTTGTGTCTGAACAAGCGTCAGATGACTCTGATGCATCTGAATATGAAGACATGCAACCCCTCTCTATTTATGAGGATTCTGATGCAGAGGGTTCCATTCCTTCAGCCTCTCCCCCAGAGGATTTGTACTTTGGGAGAAGCCTGCATACCGTGAGGGAGCATTTCCAATGGGAGAGTCAAGACAGTCTAAAAAGAGACTCTGGGAATTCCTAGATCTTCCACAGCACAGACCCCCCCCCCCCCCCAAGTCCTGGATGTTGTGGAGGATGTTTTCCTGGAATCCAGCTTGACTCCTGACACCCTCCCTCCTGCACACAGAAAACCATACAGGTACTATAGAGTCCCTATCTCACACACATTTCTTTTTAAAAATCCTACTGCTGACCCTGAGGTAATTTCTCAAGGGTCTAAAGGGATTAAAGCAACCTCTGCTAAGAATCCCACCCCCTCAGATAGGGATTCCCGAGCACTGGACAGATGGGGTAAAAAAAATATATACCTGAGCTACCCTTGCTATCAGGGCATTAATCATATGCTAAAATTTCAACAAAATACCCTGGAACTCCTCAAACAAAAAATGTCTTCCTTTCCTGTTTGGGCAGAATATAAAGAATTACAAGAGTTAATGCACTCTACAAGTCAAGTAACTAAACATAACTTGAAGTGTGGTTTTGACTCCTTAGAAGCTTCTTGCAGGGCAGCAGTCACTGGATCTGTCATTAGAATGTATGCATGGCTTAAGGAACAGCCCCTGCCAGACCATGTCAAATCTAAATTGTTGGATACCCCCTTGCACAAAGATAACTTATTTGGCACTAAGGCAGAAGAGGTCTTAAAAAAGATGGAAGGAAAAGCAAAATCTATGCAAACAGTTAAGGATTTCTTGCAGGTCCAGCCACCCAGGTTCAGCAGGCATTGCCCCACCAAACACTGGTCCTTTCCTACTCCCACTAAGCCAGTCCAGCCTAGGCCCCCGGGAACCAGAACCCCCAGACAGCAGCCACAGGGAATGCAGAGATCTAAGCAGTGTACTACCTCCACTTCAAAACCAAGGAGTTCTAAGCCACCCCCTTATGTTAAGAACTCAAAATAACTCACCAACACCACCCCTTCCCTGTGCCACCTTCCTTTACCCCTAGGAGGAAAACTCTCCTTTCATGCAAGCACCTGGGCCACCATTACCAACGACCACTGGGTTCTGAACATAGTATCTCGGGGATTACAGATTTTCCTTCCACGCCCTTCCAACCACAAAAGGGTTCCCAGATCTACCTGCAAACCAGTGGGAAGAGGCTCAAACACAAATCCTTTCCCTGCTTTCTATGAGGGCAATAGAGCATGTTCTTGCAGAACAGATAGGCCAAGGTTTCTACTCCAGACTTTTTCTGGTGCCCAGAAAAGAGGGCACCTTGCGCCCCATCCTCGATCTATCCATTCTAAACACCTTCCTGGTGATCCCAAAATTCAAAATGCTCACCCTCCAGCAGCTCCTACCCATGCTGTCCAAGGACGCTAGGCTAGCCACCCTAGATCTAAAAGAGGTTTACCTCCACATTCCTATCAGGGAATCATGCAGGAAATATCTCTGTTTCAAGGCAGGATCTCAACACTTTCAGTTCTCTGCGCTTCCCTTTGGCTTATCTACTGCTCCCAGAGTTTTTACAAAATGTCTGGCTCCAGCCATTGCCTTTTGCAGACAAAGGAATATCCAGATTTACCCATACTTAGACGACTGTCTTATTCAGGCAGACAGCCAGGAAAAGCTGCTCAAGCACCTGGCAGTTGTGAAGACCCTACTAACCTCCCTAGGATACACAGTCAACGAAAAGTAATCCAAACAGGTGCCCACCCAAAGGATTATCTTCTTGGGAGCAAGCCTGGACACAGCATCCCAGATGGCATTCCTTACACCAGAAAAACAAATTTTCCTGACAGCCTACTTCTCTCAACTAGCCACCAAGCCCCAGTTATCTGCAGGGAAAATCCTGCAAGCTCTGGGGTTCATGGCATCTTGCATGCTGCTCATTCCATGTGCCAGACTGCATATGAGGAAACGTCAGTGGTACCTAAAAAGCCTTTGGTGTCAACACTCTCAAGACCTGGATACCCTTCTACCTATAATTCCTTGCCTCAGAAAAGTTTTTTTTTGGTGGGCGACAACATGCTCCCACAACAAGGGACTGCCTTTCTCAAAGCCCCCCCCCCCCAGACCCTCATCACAGATGCATCAGACTATGCTTGGGGTGCACACCTGGACGGTAGGTACATACAGGGCCAATGGAGCCCGCAGCAAATCCCTCTGCACATCAACCAAAAAGAGATAATGGCTGTCCAGCATGCCTTGATAGCTTTCAAACGCCTTCTCTCTCCAGGGGCTCACCTAATCAAAACAGACAGCACCACTGTGATGTGGTGTATCAACAAGCAGGGAGGGACTCACTCCTACCCTTTATGCAGGCTGGCCATGACCCTTTGCCACACAGCCTCTGCCATGCAACTGCACCTGTTAGCGCAATTCCTACCAAGCTCTCTCAACTCTCTGGCAGACCAATTAAGCAGAAATCTTCTGGACCCACATGAGTGGTAGCTCAACAGAAGAAACTTCACCCTAATAACTCAGAAATGGGGCACCCCGAAGGTCGCCCTCTTTGCCTCCCACACCAACCATCAGCTTGGCAAATTCTGCACCAGGGAGCATCACTGCATGTCTTGGAAATTGGATGCCCTGTAACTTCCCCCTGGGTTAATCTATCAGTCTATGCCTTTCCTCAACTACCTCTCATCCCCAGGGTACTGCTCAAAATAAAGGAGGAAAACCAAGGACCATTCTTGTAGCTCCAGACTGGCCTTGCCAGCACTGATACCCCTTGCTGCATAGCCTGTCCCCTCTGCCACCATGGCATCTTCCTCAGATTCCAAACTTCCTGACCCAAAGGAATTCACGCATCTCCAATTGCAGACACCTAATTTGGCAGCTTGACTTATTCCCTAACCCCGAACCAATCTGCCAACCTCAATAAACAGGTTCTAAATGTTATCCGTGAGACCAGATGCCCTAGCACTAAAAAGTCTTATGCTGACAAATGGAAAAGGTTCTGCACCTAGATCCAGGCTAAGGGAGCCAATATGGCACAGCCCTCCCTCCCTCTCATCCTGGAGTACTTAGCTGACCAACTACACAGTGGCCTCTCTTTCTCCTCTATAAAAATTCATGCCTCTGCTATTTCTGCTCATTTTCCCACTGAGTTGCCCCTTTTCCTCACACCCCTTGATCAGACAGTTCCTAAGAGGGGCTAGCAGCTTGAGGCCACCCAGAAGGGCACCAACCTCAGCTTGGGACCTTAAGTTTGTATTGGAAAAGCTCATCCTGCCCACTTTCGAACCAGCTTCTTCTGCAGAGCTAAAATTTCTCTCCTGGAAGACGGCATGCATTCTGGCCATCACTTCGGCCAGAAGAGTCTCTGAGCTGCAAGCGCTCATGGCTGTGGAAGCCTTCATCATCATCCATGCTGACAGGGTGTCCCTCAGAACTAACCCTTCCTTTATGCTCAAGGTGGTGTCCAGTGTGACTCTTAACCAACCCATTCATTTGACCACCTTTTTTCCTAATCTCCAGAATAAGGGGGAAAGGATTCTGCACTCTCTAGATGTGCACAGACAGCTCAGATTCTATCTAGATAGGACTAAATCCTTCAGAAAGTCTGATCAATTGCCGGTTAGCTTTTCTACAGGGGCAGAGGGCAAAGCCATCTCCAAACAAACCATATCCAAATGGATAGAAAACTGCATCCATTTCTGCTACAAACAACATGGAAAGCTTCCCCCAAGGGGGTCAGGACTCACTCCACCAGAGCAGCCTCCACCTCTGCAGCTTTCCACGGAGGAGTCCCCACCAGGCACATCCTGGTGGCTGCCACGTGGACATCTGTTCACACTTTTACCAAGCATTACCACCTGCCTTTCTTCTCCAAATCTAGGGCAGGGTTTGCCTCTGCAGTCCTGTAGGGCATCCTAGCCAACCCCTAGTTTCTTTGACTACCTCCACCCATTTCTTCAGCTTTGGGAATCAACCCAAATGTGATTAATGCAACAGAAAAATACGAAGAACATAGTACAGTTGTGTACACTTACCATAAATGTAGAGGTTTGAGTGTATTCACTGTTGCAGTCCTGGTCCCCCACCCCCTCCATCCCCCTTTCTTCTCTTCCTTACAAGAGACATGTTGGTATTTACTTTCTACTGGTGAGGTTCTTCCACCAGAACCTGGCTCCTACTTGGGGGCTCCTGACAGGTTAGGGCAGGAAAAACTGATGTAGTGGTGTTGGCTGCCTTACTTTATGCTACTGACGACCTGACAATCAGTCTTGAAGCGACAGCAACCGACGCAGAAATACTAAGCCTCTGGTATTCTGGCCAGCCTAGGGCTACCCTGGCAGGGATAACCCAAATGTGATGACTGCAACAGTGAATACACTCGAACACCTACATTTATGGTAAGTGTACACAACTGTACTTTTTGGTTCATTTCCAGTGATGTGATTTTCTTAGTTTTATACCTTAAGCACCTCATGAAGCAAGAAGCAGTGCTCCCTAGCTGAGATATAGTGTTCTTAAAGTCAGAAGTAAAAGTCTGCTTTTGAACCTGTTTGTTTTATTTTGCTAACATTCCAGTTCTGGAAGACTGCTTATTTGCTGTTACTTCTTTGAGAGAATGTCAGAAGTTCAGGCCTTGATGTAGTCTTTTCCTTGCATTGTCTGTCATAAAGATATGTTGCTATTGTTTACCATTTTTTCATTAGTACTTCAAATTGTGTCCAGTACTGCTTTGAATCAAAAAATCTGACCTTAGGCACCCTTATTGTTGGGTAAAATGACTGGCGGAAAGGATAAACCCAGTCACAATTTCTCGCCTTTTTTTTTTTTTTCACAAGTTCTTTTGCCTTGAGAGTTTGCAGTAGAGCTTGGCCTTGGCATAAAACAAAGTCTGAGAGTAAGATTAATCATTTTCCACCCTTTACGTTTGCCAACCATTAGCTCCTTCTCTTGGATCTTAAGCTGATATGAGATTCATCTGGGCATCCATGAAGAGGGTTAATATCCCTTCACTCAGTTGCACTGCCTCTGTACTGTGACCACTCTTGTTTTAATGACCTAGGGGTCTAGCCTCACACTTTCTGACCAGGCCATTTGCATGTAAAGACTGACAGTAATTGTCCCCAGCTTTAGGATTCACCAGGACACAATGCATTCTGGTGCAGAAGGGGAAAATAGCTGGTAGCTGGTTTAATGCTAGGCCTTGCAGGTGTGGCGTGCATGCTACTGAAGCTGGGATGCACAGTACTGGCCATGTGATGCACAAATGCTTTTCCTGTGCTGACATCTGGCTCCTTTGCTTAGAGCTCACTGATTACACACTTGTGACCCCTCATGCTGTTGCAGCAAGATGTTCTTCGTGTTTCACTGTTGCAGTCATTACATTTGGGTAATCTGCTGGCTAGTTGCCCTCAGTCGGCCTGATTAACAAAGTCTTGGGTCCTGCGTCAGTTGCTGTCCCTTCTTCCATGATGTCAGGTTGTCAGGGGTGTAAAACATGCAGCCGACACCATTACATCAGTCTTTCTTGCCGTGCGGTGCCTGAAGCAGAAGCAGTTCGCAAGTGCCGGTCGTCAGACTCCTGAAATTTTCGTTTTCAAGTTTCAGGACAGAAGTCTTCAACTTAGCTAAGTACCCCGTTGAGGAAACTTTCTTGCTCCTTACCGATGTCAGTAAAAGTTAATAATTGCATTACTTGTGGAAAGCAAATGCCTCATAAAGATTTTCATTTGTACTGTATTCCTTGCCTAGGCCCTGACCACGACGTACCTTGCTGTCAGTTTTGTGCTTTATTTAATCAGCGCACTATCCATTGTTGGTACAATTTTGCCTCTAAATGACGTCAGTTAGCCATCCGACTACCGGAATTCTGAAAAAACGCAAAGAAAAAGACAGAGACAGGCCGTCGTGGTCCAAAACTGCCGACAACATTTCTCCTAAGCCAGTCGCCAGTTCGCCGGTACTCAATGAGGTGCTTTCGCAGCCCCTGATACCCGCTACTTCTGACTCGCAGGCCTCTACTGAGACCCATTCGGAGTCCGGTATGCTGCGAGATGCTTCATTTATGGAACCCATGGATGTCTGTACCTTGGATGGGTCTGGAGCCGCTGTGCAGGCACCGGCTTCTGAGGGTGTATTCAGGCCTACAGACTTGCATATTAAACAGACTCCACATTCTATACTAAGGCCTAAATCACGATCTCCGTCTAAAAAACTGACGCCCAGGCCACATGTTCACGCCCCTATGCCTAAAAAACAAATGATCAAAATGGCTGAAGATCTTATTACTCTAATCAGGGGTAGTCAACCCCCCCTTCTAAGAGGCCTAGGGCTGAGCTCGACTATGAATCTTCTGATAAGGACTCTGTTTCTTCTAATTCTTTCAATGACCTGGATTTGTCCATACCTATTTATGAGGATTCTGATGCAGAGGATTCCATTCCCACTGCTTCCCCCCGAGGACTTTTCTTTTGGGGAAACTTTACATACCTTAAGGGAGTATTTCCACTGGGAGAGTCAGGAATTTTCTGAATCTAAAAAGAGGCTTAGGGATTTCCTCTTTCTACCTCAGCATAGGCCTTTGGCTATACCTCCTGTGCTAGACATTGTTGATGTGTTTTCGGAATCCAGTATGGCTCCTGATTCCCTGCCACTGGCTCCTAGTAGACCTGACAGATACTACAGGGTTTCTGAGTCTCACAAGTTCCTTTTCAAAAATCCTGTTGCGGATCCAGAAACCATTTCTCAGGGGCCCAAGGGCATTAAGGCTTCTACTGCTAAAAATCCTACCCCTTCTGATAGAGACTCCAGGGCGCTGGATAGATGGGGTAAAAAGGTTTATACTTCTGCAACCTTGGCAATCAGGGCTTTAAACTGCCAATTTCATATGTTAAAATATCAACAGCATGTTATTGGACTGCTTAAACAGAAAATTATGTTGATTTCTGACTGTGGAAAATAAAGATTTACAGGATTTATTGCATTCTGCTGAACAAGTTGGAAAACATACTTTGCAATGTGGTTTTGATTCTTTAGAGGCCTCTTGCAGGGCTGCTGTTACTGGGTCTGTACTTAGAAGGCATGCTTGGATTAAGGAGCAATCTCTGCCTGATCATGTTAAAGCAAAATTGTTGGATGCTCCTTTAAATCAGGACCGCCTGTTTGGCAATAAGGCTGAAGAAGTTCTAAAAAAGATAGAAGATAAAGCTAAATCTATGCAAAACTGTGAAAGATTTCTTACAAGTGCAACCTCCAAGATTTAGTAGGC
Source organism: Protopterus annectens (assembly GCF_019279795.1). NCBI lineage: Eukaryota > Metazoa > Chordata > Ceratodontiformes > Protopteridae > Protopterus > Protopterus annectens. Next base: position 824,399,601 of record NC_056743.1, read on the forward strand.
CCTGACCTACTAAGAATTGGTCCTTTCCAGCTCCTTCCAGATCCACTCAAGCCAAACCCAGACACACCAAAAGCACCAGGTTTCAGTCCCAAGGGACTCTCAGAAATAAGCAATGGGGGCCCTCCACTTCCAAATCAGGAAATAACAAGACACTCCCCTATGGTAAACAGTCTCAATGACTTTCCTTTAAAATTACCAAGCACTTACCTTTTAGCCGCCCCTTTGGGGGGAAAGATTGCTCTCCGTGCAAAAACTGGGAACTCATAATCCAGGACAAATGGGTTTTAAATAGTGTCCCATGGATACAGATTTCATTTCCACACGTTGCCAACACCAAACGGGTGGCCAGACCTCACCCCAATTCAGTGGGCAGAGGCTTAGAAACAAGTACTTTCCCTCTTAACTGTGGGAGCTATTCAACCGGTACCAGAAGAGGAAAAGGGACAAGGTTTCTATTCCAGGCTTTTCCTGGTACCCAGAAAAGACAAATCATGGCGTCCAATTCAGGACCTGTCTACTCTAAGCACCTTTCTGGACATTCCAAAATTCAAGATGCTGACTCTTCACCAGTTACTTCCTATGCTAGGCAAAGATGCCTGATTGGCAACTCCTAGATGTAAAAGAAGCTTACCCGCATACCCCATTCAGGGAATCTTGCAGAAGATGCATACTCTTCAAAGCAGGCTACTTGCATTATCAGTTCTCTGCACTGCCCTTTGGCATGTCTGTGTCCAGGACATTCACAAAGTGCCTGGCTCCAGTAATTGCATTTTGCAGGCAAAGAAATATTCAGATAAATCCATACCTGGACTTTTATCCATTTCAGGCAGAAAACCAGGCCACACTTCTATATCATCTGGCGTTTGCAAAAAGGGTTCTAACTTGTCTAGGGTACACCATAAATGAAAAGAAATCACAACTGGTACCTTCTCAATAGATTACATTCCTGGGTGCAAGCTTGAATACAACGGCCCAGATGGCTTTCCTCACGCCAGAAAAGCAAATTCATTTGGTAACTTACTTCAAACAAGTGGCCACAAAAACTCTGCTATCTGCAAGACAAATACTGCAAGCCTTGGGGTTCATGGCCTCCTGCATTCTTCTAATTCCATATGCAAGAACTGCATATGAGGAAACTTCAGTGGTACTTAAAAAGTCTATGGAGTCAACATTGTCACAGCCTGGAAACAATGATTCCTATCATACCTTGCCTACACCTGGAGTTCCTATGGTGGGCAGAGGCCTGCCACTAAAACAAGGGACTAACATTCACACTAACCCCTGCCGCCCAAACCCTAACTACAGACGCATCAGACTATGCACGGGGGGCTCACCTGGTAGGGAAGTGCATTCAGGGCAAATGGAACCCAAATCAAATGCACCTGCATATCGATCAGAAAGAAATGTTAGCTGTACAGAATGCTCTGACAGCCTTCAAGGACTACATTCATCCAGGACAACTAATGTTAAAGACGGACAACACCACGGTTATGTGGTACATAAACAAGCAGGGGGGTGCACATTCCTATCCCCTCTGTAGACTAGCCATGGCATTGTGGAACACAGTCTTGAGCTACCAGGTGCAACTACAAGCTCAATTCCTGCCAGGAAAACTGAATATACTGGCAGGCAGACTAATCAGAAATCTCATGGACCCACACAAGTAGAAACTGGAACCACGGATTTTCAACATGTTGACAAGCAAATGGGAGAGCCCAGACATAGATCTATTTGCCTCCCCCCAGAACTACCAGTTGGCCAAATTTTGCACAAGGACTCCTCACAAAAAAAGCCTGGAAAGTGGATGCCCTGTCATTCAGCTGGAAAAACTCTGTCCTTCAGCTGGAAAAACCTATCCGTCTACACCTTTCCCCCTCTGCATCTGCTCTCCAAAGTTCTGCTAATAGTCACAGTACAAACCAAAAATGATTTTGATTGCTCCAGACTGGCCACACCAACACTGGTACCCACTCCTGCGCGGTGTCACAAATACCTCCATGGCACTTGCCTCAGATGCCTTCCTTGCTGTCTCAGCAGGACAACCAAATTCTGCACCCTCGGCTACCAACATTGAACCTTGCAGCTTGGCTAATCATTTAAATTCACCCTTAGCATACCTCACAAACCTGTGATGGATGTCTTCTTGGAGGCGGGAATACCTAGTGCTAGAAAATCTTATGCTGACAAATGGAAAATATTCTGTGCCTGGAACCAATCTTTAGGGATGAGCACAGCAGCGCCCAATTTACCTCTGATTTTGCAATACTTAACTGAGATGCTTCACAAGGGCCTGTCTTTTTCCACTATTAAAATCCATGCTTCAGCTATTTCAGCTCAATATAACACAGAACCACCCCTCTTTTCTCCTCTCCTGCTCAAGCAGCATCTCAGAGGGCCAAAGAACTTGAGACCACCCAGAAGAGCTTCTACCCCTGCCTGGGACCTTAACTTTGTTTTGGAAAAGCTCACTTTACCTCCTTTCGAGCCAGCTGCTACTGCAGACTTAAAATTTCTTTCTTGGAAAACAGCCTTCCTATTAGCAATCACTTCAGCTAGAAGGATATCTGAATTACAGGCCCTTATGGCAGCTGAGCCTTGCATCATCTTTCATATGGACAGGGTATCTCTGAGGACCAGTCCATCCTTCATGCCCAAGGTGGTTTCCAGTGTGGCTCTTAACCAGTCCATTCATTTGCCAACCTTCTATCCCAATCTGCAGAACAAAGGGGAACGGATTCCGCATTCCTTGGACGTGCACAGACAACTTAGATTCTACTTAGACAGAACTAAATTTTGAAGAAAATCTGAACAATTGCTAGTGGCATTTGCTACTGGGACAGAGACGAAGGCTATTTCAAAACAAACCATTTCTAAATGGATAAGCCATTGCATTCATTTCTGCTATAAGCACCATGGAAAACCTATCCCCTAGGGGATCAGATCTCATTCCACCAGGGCTGCATCTACTTCTGCAGCCTTTCTCAGAGGTGTTCCTACCAGGGACATCCTAGAAGCTGCTACCTGGAGTTCTGTACATACTTTCACCAAGCATTATCATTTACCAATTTTTCTCTAAATCCAGAGCTGGCTTTGCCACTGCTGTCTTGCAGGGCCTTATAGCCAGTCCTAATGCTGTATAAACCCATCCTCCCAACCATAGCTTTGGGAATCTACCCAAATGTAATGAGTGCAACAGTGAAACACGAAGAACATAGTACAGTTGTGTACACTTACCATAAATGCAGATGTTCGAGTGTATTCACTGTTGCAGTCCTGGTTACCCTCCCTACAGCCCCCTGTTTTTCTCTTACTATGCCTCTACTTTCCTTTACTATGTTTAAAAGCCTTTTTGGTGTATTTGCTTTTGGTTGGAGGTATATTTTTGTGTTTTTAATTTTATTTGCTCCCCATTTGGGGGGCACCTGACATCTGGGGCAAGAAAAACTGATGTAATGACGTCGGCTGCATGTTTTATACCTCTGAAAACCTGACATCATGAAAGAAGGGACAGCAACCGACGCAGGACCCAAGACTTTGTTAATCAGGCTGACTGAGGGCAGCCTGCCAGCAGATTACCCAAATGTAATGACTGCAACAGTGAATACACTCTAACATCTACATTTGTGGTACGTGTACACAACTGTACTTTCTAGTCTCCACCACAGATGCAGTCGGCCAAGCCATGCCCTTCTCCCCAAGGTGTGCAAGGTGGCAGCAGTCACTTTTTTCCACCTTCCTGGCTCCTCCTGTGCCATCTGGGTTGTAGCCAGGGCTTCATTTATGTGCTTCATAAAGGCTACTGGGTCAACATTTTTGGAAGCTCTTGTTTTGTTTATTACTGCTTTGTTTTTGCAGCCATTGATTTGTCCAAGTTCAGTTGAAACTGTTCAAATATATATAAATTAAAAAAAAATGGGAGTCAGTTCTGAAATTATGGTAAATTTTTGCTCTTGATGTGAGGCTGCACAATGTTAATACATTTCTGGATAAGATAAGTACATGTTTACTATTTATATTTTCTTAACTATGCTAATGTAACAACTGTATTGTCTTTGCTGTAATTACTGAACTTTGAAATGCATCTGTCGGGATCAGTCCTCTACTACCCCTTTTAACAAACGTAAATAACAGTACTGTAGCTAAGGGGTAGCTACCCCACGCACAGTTTATTAGGGGGGTATGATCAGCATCTCAAAAGAGGGGTTGATTGGGATAAGTGCAGTACTGGCTTTCATTTAACCAGCAGTGGCCAGTTTCAGTGCTGCTGCAGTGAAAGTGTTTAGGTAAATGAGTCAGTAAAAGATCTGCGCCACAGTTTGAAAGGCATTTTTTTTTCTGATCCTCAACTTTGGATCCAGGGTAGTATTGCTAGTCTTGAGAACTAACTGGCCTGAGCACAGTCTGGGCTAGCTACATCTTTCAAGTTGGAGTCTGTCAATTTAATCTTTAGTCACGACATGTCACAGGCAAAGTTATGTAGAGGAACAAAAAAAAAAAATACTGATATGCGGTATGTACATTTTCAGTATTAGCAATAGTTAAAATCTTTGTCAGGAAAATCATTTAAGCAAAGCCAAAAACAGCTAGAAGAAAAAAAAATGGATTTTAAAATCCAACAGTTTGGTAGTATAAAACTATTTAAAAGTCAGATAGCAACTCAGTGGAAAGGTCACTGTAAAAATTATATATAACACATGAGTAAATAAAACTTAAAACAAACTGGAGTCTTTGTCCTGGTTAAAAAAAAAAAAGTTACTGAACTTTGAACATAATAACTTTAGAGAATGAGAAGGGTAGATATTCTTAAAAAGGGGAAGTATGTTGTAAAAGCCATTATATGTATCATGGGTGAATAGTTGCAAGAGTGGAATAAAAAAGTGCAGAGAGTAAGGTATTTGAATCACTTTAATTAAAGTAAATGAATTACAAGTTAGCCATTGTCGCTGCACTGAGTGTTTCATAGCCTACTACCGACTTATAAACCTATCGGCCCTAGGGCCTATACAAGCCTAGCCATAACAATTTCCTGGCTGTTTCTTCCCACACTATTTGCAGTGTGAGAACTGAATACGTAAAGCTGGCTTAAGCAAGCAGTAATGCCTGACAGCGTCTGTGTTAATATGTAATTAACACCTGCCCAGGGGTGTCATGAGGCCTGACTCCGCAGGAGTAGGCCCCTCTACACTCCTGGAAGGGAGTTAATTACACATCAACACACACCCTGGATGGCATTATTGCACTTAGAATGGGCTGTCTGTACAATTGCTGTGTTGTACTTACTTATTGTATGTACCATATTATTTTTTTTATGTTTTTGATGTAAAATATTTCCTCTGTCTAATGTATAAACTTGTGATAGTGATATATGTTAATGGTGTCGGAGGAAGCATTTTACATCCAAAATAACACTTAATGTCCAGGTATTTGCTTAATTTTTTTTGTTCCTTTCTCCTAAAATGTTTGGTTTGTTGCCATTAGAGGTTGTGATTTATAACAGGATCATTAAAAATATATTGTTATTTTGAGCCTTTATACCCAGTTTATTTTATGCTTATCCAGATATGTTGAGGTAAGAGGTAGAGAAGTATGCAGACCTCTTAACTGCTTCTGATGCCAGGGATCATTCTCTCTCTCTTTCTGTCTCTATCTCACACACACACACACACACACACACACACACACACACACACACACACACACACACACACACACACACACACACACACACACATTCTCACTCAGTCTTACACATACACACGCACTTTGTTTCTTTCTTTTTTTACTTTATGTTCGCTAAGCAGTGTTCTCTCTTTCTCTTTCTCTCTCATACACAAATACAACGGTCTCTTCTGCTTTCACACACATATATGTACACACAGTCTCTTCTGCATTCATGCATGTATTCAGTCACGCAGACAGAAACATAAACACTCATACACATACATACACCCTTTCTGTTTATTTTTTTGCACTTGCTAAACTGCAAAAGCGATGGTTAGTGAGTGTAAAATAACAGCTCGATTAATTTTGCTTTCACTCGCATCATGCACTCATATACACACACACACACACACACACACACACACACACACACTTTTTCTTTTAATTTTTTTAGAAGTGCTGCTCAGTGAGTGTGAAACAATGTCGACCATTAGTTTGTCTGTCCAAGCTCCACAGCGGCTTGATATGCTGCTGTGAAGAGGCAGACTCGTTTTTCAGTGGGCATTACTTGTATATTAATACCCTGCTGGAGAACGTTCGTTCTCCAATCAGGATGTGGTCTAAGGATTGCCCATTCTCTAAAGTGAAGTAAAATAACCAGACTTTGTAATTGCTATGTGGATTTTCCATTTTGCAGGACTTCTTGAATGACCACTTTACTTGCCTGTTACATGCTTGCAGGTAAAGTTTGTAATATTTACGATCTAAGTAACAAGTGTGATGAATAGGAAGCATGTAGTATGATAGTGAGCACATATCTTTTTTGAGGAGTATAAATGTTAATACGTTTTTAAGAAGAATATTACTTATATATATTTAGGAAGGATGCACTGTTATGGTTATCTTGAGGTGCAGGCAGTCTGGGTCATTTGAGGTGTTCTTACCTCATCAAAGACTGTGTTGAAAGCTAATTAAGTAATTAGGCAAGCATTAAAGCAGTACAGAGTTGGTGTTTTTTAGTTGCACAATGTGTTGTGGGACCAGTTTAGCAGCCTGACCTTCAGTGTCTGCTTAGAAGTCGCCACTTCAGTGGAGACCACATTAGGAAAAAATGATATATGGGTACTTTTCAGCTAGACCAACTCTGTCCTCCTTTCTGAAAGAAAAATGTAAGCATCTGTGTCTTCAGGCACTATATTGAATTTAAAAGCATTATTCCTCTATTATCTTGGTGGGAATATTTCCATTTTTTAATAATAAAACTAGTATGTTTAGCTGTGATTGTTGAAATATGGAACCACAACAACACAGCCTTCCCATCCACCTCATTTTGTAATTTAATGTAGAACCTCTTTGTTGTGTATGTATATACATACATATATATATATATATATATATATATATATATATATCAAAGCTTCCTGTTGTGGAAGAAAAAAAGCTTCCTGTTGTTGTGGAAGTGGTGGAAAGTATTTATACTACATTGCTATTTGGAAACAAAAATATTATTTTTTGCATGTGTGGAGTTTTTTCTCAGTTTACTCATGAAACCGCTTTTAAAATTGTTCTCACTGTTGATTTAGTGTTTTCTGACCTTTCTTGTATGATTTCCTAATTTGTATAAAATTTTCTAAAAAAAAAGGGTACCTAAATCCATGGTTGCATAGCAGACCCTATTTTTGAGCTTGATACAGTTATTTCTCACAGCAAGAGGATCTCCAGTTCCATTCTCAGCCGAGGTATGCTCCCTGTGGAGTCTACATGCCCTCCCTGAGTATTTATCAGTTTTATCATGGCATTCTTTTCCTCCCAAATAATCTAGTATTGTGGTGTTAGTTTTTCATATTGCCTGTAAACACGTGTGTAGCGTGTGTATGTGTACGCTTTTTGTGATGGCACCCCTCTCCAGAATGAGCTTCAAAACTCAATACCAATTGCCTGCTTGGATAGGCTGTGATATCCCCATGATCCTGTAAAGGTTTAAGTAGTTTTTTAGCAGTGGATAAATGTCATCCTTTCTTGTCTTTACACAATCTAACATTAGGGTATGCCACTAGTAGGTGGCAGTGTTTGGCTACACTTTTTTAGCAATTACTGTGTGACCCCTCCCCCCCTGACTGCGCAGTTGAGTTGCACAATCGTTGTAATTACTAAGGACTGTTGCAGCATTGTTAGGTTATTTGGGGCACTGCATAGTAAACTAGTAGTTTTGTTGAGAAGCATGGAGTCTTCAAAGCAGTGACTGCTTTGGTTCTCTGTTCCTTTAGGAATTAAATTTTGTTTTATTATGTCTACCTGCCAGCTAAGTGTTACAGTAGAGATAAATTTTATTTAGTTGGTGTATTTTTATTCATTAACCAAAGTCCAAGAAAAGAGGTACTGGAAACGCTCAAGCCTTGATGGTGAAAGTTTTAACTTGTGATTTTAATAAAAGTCTCTGAGCGTTTCCAGTGCCTCTTTCCTTGGACTTTGCTGCTATATTGAGGACTGGTTTACAACCAACTTGCTGATTTTTGTGGACATGTATTCATTAACAAGGTAAATGATTTGATCCAAGGATAGTTTTTAGCAACAGCCCAAGACCACAGGCATACAGTACATAAAATATAGTTTACATCATGCTTGTTTGCAGATTATATTGACAAAATAATTAGTGTCTTTGCGTGACTCTTGTCATTGGGCAATCATTTATAAAAATGTAAAAAGTTATGGGACAAAATTAAAATCCCTTGTATTGATGTTGCAGAATCTCGGGTAGGTTATGAATTTTGGTAGTAATGGTTACTGACTCACAAGTCATGTAACAGATAAGCTGAAACATAATTCTAAGTACAAGTAATATAAAAACAATTCTTGTTCCATAAAATATGATAATTTAATATGTGACAATCTGTGTATACTCTGGCCTTAACATACATGTATTAAAAGTGGTAATGCTGAGCTTGAGCTGTTGTGTAATATTAAGCAGAGTAGCAATTTTGTTCAGGTAGCATTGAGAGATTATGTAAGAATTTAATGAAGGACAGCTTTCAGTCTGAATGCAACTGAACCCGGAGAAAGTGACAGTTGAAAGAATAGGTTATGAAACTGAAAAACTTTTGAAACCAACATACTATTCTAAGTATATCTACACAATGTTTATTGTATGGACAAGTTGCACAATGTCGATACTCATGAAAGGAGGGACTTTGTCAATAGTTTTAATAAAAAAACAACTGTTTAACTGTCTGTGTAGCCATTTTATTGGTACAGCATAGGTAAATTGAAAGAGTAGTTCAGATATGAAGGCTAGAGTATCGCAATTTATTCCATTATTGAGAGGCTATGATTTTTATATAGTCCTGAGATCCTGACATGGAAGAAGCCTTTTTATAAGTATCCACTGAGTAATTAAGACAGACAACCACTTTGCCATATAGTCTCTACATCCTTTACTCCTAATGTTTTCACTTCACTAGCAGCGTAATATCACTGCATAAATTGTTATGCTTTTCTAGTATGTTGTGTATCAGCAGGCAAAAGATTTATTTGAATAGAAGCAATCAAATCAAGTAATTCTGAATGGAGTGAGACTGGTATGTCTTTTACCATACATGGATAGCTGTAGGTTTTTCTTGAATAGAAGCAATCAAATCAAGTAATTCTGAATGGAGTGAGACTGGTATGTCTTTTGCCATACATGGATAGCTGTAGGTTTTTCTTGAATTCTTGTCTGATGGCAGTGTTAATGTCATGGACCTGTTAGGATGATATGATTTTTTTTTTTATTTAATTTAATTTAATTTTTTTTTCAAAATACTTTTTATTACGTTTTGTATATAACAAATTAAAACAATCACACAACATAGCAGGTGATATATAACAGAAGTTCTGTATAGGCGTTATTATATACTCGTTGTAAAAGAAGAAAGGAGGAGAGAAGAGAAAAGGAAAAAAATATAAAACACAACCTAATAACCTATGTACACAAGTGCCATTGACTGTGCTCAAAGCAAGAGTAACATGCTGCAAAGGGGGAGAGAAGAGAGAGAATAAGATGACTCCAAATAAAAAGCATAAAAATATACCAATAAAGGGGAGGGGAAAGAAAGCAACAGCAAAACTTAATGTATATATTCCATACCTTCCTCTATGCTTTCTTGATAAACATAAACTAGCAAGGAAAATTTAAGTCCCTATGCACTATGGAGGGGTTACTTAAAAAAAATAATTAAGGGGAATATCAATGACCAGGTTATAAATTTCAACTATACTTAAGTAGGAATAATGGGGGATATCTCAATCGTCTGTTAACAAGAGAAAAATAAAATCCCAAAGTTTTTGATATGCCGCTTTCTTGCGAGGGCCTATTATTATCATTTTCTGGGAGGTAATGTATTTAATTGCCAGAGCTCTAAATTCTCTCCACGTTAACTTTGATCGATCCATCCAGTGTTTAGTTGTATAGAATTTTATTAAAAGACAAAGGGTGATAAGTGCTCTCAATCTAAGAGATGTCATGTTAATCCTGGTAATATGCAGCAAGGCCATTTCCCAAGATAGCGTAGATTTATGGTATCCCATTTTGTCTAGTCTTACCTTGAGAGAACACCATAAGCTATGAGAGTATCTACAAAACCACATTATGTGAATGATATCCGCACGGGGGTATGAGCAGCAGGGACATAAAGTGGATACAAATGTGTTAAATTTGTTTAGGTGAACTTAATTTAATTTTATTTTATTTATTTCACATTTGTTAACCAGGGTAGTCTAACTGAGTTTGCAAACAAACCCATTTTCAGTGGAGACCTGAGGGGGAAAGCCCCAGCAAACATAAGTAAAGATAGTGGCAATATACAAATATTAAATAATTGCAATACAAAATTATTGTAAAACAGAAAAGGTTATTAACTGTTTGCATTACATTGATAGATAGCAACCCATTTTCAATGGAGACCCAAGGGGAAAGAGCCAAAGCAAACATATGCAAAGATAAACATACAGGACAAAAAAATATTAAAAATCATCATCTCCTTTCAGCTTATCCCGGTTAGGTTGTTACAGCGGAACAACAGTCCACAGACTTGGCAGTGGAATTTTATAGTGTTGAGTTGCCAGCCTGGCACCCAGCCTTCTACAGAAGGCACATACACACACCTAGGGCCAATTTAGTGTGTCCAGTCCTCTTTGGGATGTGGGATGAAACCCATGAGACCACAGGGAGGACATGCAGACTCGGCACAGAAGGCACCCCAGCCGAGAATCGAACCAGAGAGCCTCTTACTGTGAGGTGGCAATGCTAACTGCTGCACCACCGCAGCCGCCCACAAAAAATATTAAAAATAACAATGCAAATTCGAAATTAATTATAAAGAGAAAAACAAAAGAAAAAAATTATAAACATTTAAGGGTTGCACTGATAGCAGTGGTCTAAAATTTACTACATATAAGAGAATAAAAAAAGATGACCGTTGTTCAAAAAGACAATGTATAAACATTGCTAGGAAGTAGGGGAAACCAGATAAATAGTGTGGAGAATGGGAGGGGGGAGAGAAAGGAGTTTGAAAGTAATTTTAAAGTACTTGTGTATAATTTGGTAAGTTTAAGACAAAAATTAACCTTTAAAATAAGATTGACTTAACCACATGTAACAGGATAATCAAGGGACGAGTCTGGCTTTGGGCCACGCAAAATAAAAGTGTATGTATATATATATATATATATATATATATATATATCTATATATATCTATAAGAAAAAAACTTTAAGTGAGGATAAGAGCACTCGGTGATTTAATGTATCAGTAGTTGCTTTTGATGATCAATTTTGTGATCGCAAAGAAAGTGAAATAAATAAAGGCCACACTTAGGTATTTCAGTGTGCTGCTGTCATTCACTCATTAACTCAAGCTTTTGATGGGTTTACTATTTTTTTCCTCCCAAGCTTTATTTAAACTAACTACTTTGTTTATTTTATTTTATTAATTTGTTTGAAAGGTTTGGGTTCCAGGAAATGATGCTGCTCAGAAGTGGTGTGTGTGTCTGGAAATGTTTAACAAAGTATCAGATGAAATTATGCCTTGACTTGGTTATACCAGATCAGGAGTAGGTGAGCCTTGAAGCTCCAGACTAGTGAACAAGAAGATATCTGATGCATCATTTCTTATAGATAAACACTACACGACTTTTGTGCAGTTGCTAAAAATGTCTAAGTCATTGCATATATTGGGGCTTTGGGCTTTAAAAATCTCTTTGTATTGTCACATGTCAGAGTCGGGCAGAAATTAGAACTGATCAGTTAAGGACTCATTCATAAGATAGAAGAGATCACTTAAGGTTAATTATTTGTTAACTGAGGGGGTGGAGCTAGGAACTAAACCTTCTATTTAAGGGGTAAAATAAAACATTTCAGAGCTTTACCAGAAAGGCTCATCCAGACTCTGCTACACTGAGCTGTGAAGGAAAGGTTAGTTTGCTTTTATTTTTTGTATTAATTTATTGCCTTTCTATATTTTGAATGCTGTGGTTTGTTTTCTTTACCTTGTGTTTTACTTACATTCTGCTTTAACAGCATATTAAAGCTTCAAAAGAGACCACAGCTCGCTCTCTCTCTTCTGAGTCAGGCAGAATTTTTTTCCGCCCTCCCACCCAGTTACAGTTGTCTTGTTACATACCACTGTTTTTCTAGTTGCCTGCCTCTTATGTTAATCTGATAATATATCTCATTTCCTCTCTACTTTCACTGGCTTGTGCGAGTAATCACAAAATCATCATTTTTAAAATCCCTCCCCTTCAACTATTTAAATTTATTGGCCATCCTACTGTATTCCATAGTACCAGAATACAAAAGTGACCACCCCTTTCAACCCATCTTGCTGTTTTAAAAATAGTAACTCTCCACTATACCTTAACTTTTTAAATAGGTAAAACTTAAGTTACCTTCTTTTACATCTAACTTCTCTAGTGCACACTGCAGTGTGCATTTTATTTTCATCTTACCTTTAAGCATCCCTGTGACTAGCACTTTCTGTAATACCTGCTGCAAAGCACTAGGAAGCCTTAAACTGATGCAGGCACTCAACTCTCCTTGTTAATAAGGAGAAATTAATAGTAGGCACTAAACAGCCAATAATTGCAAAGTACCTTGCTAAGGTAAGGGAAAACAGCTCCTGTACTGTACAAAAAAAAAAGCACCACACCAGGCATGTCCAAGGGTCAGCTTCCGGTGATTTCTCCTGTCCACCTGGTGAATCTGGGCATACTGGGGCAATGCAGCAATTGCCTCATGTACACAGACAACCCTCTCCTCTTACCATCCAACAGTACAACCTGTGAGAGATGCACTTACATAGCCAAAATGGAAGCAAAGCTTATTGTGCTAGACAGTCAAGAGGAGAAGGTTAACACCCACACTACACCTCAAGCAACACATAGCCCTTCTAAACCCACACCACCAACACCCACATATAGCAACAGTAAATTGACATATGCAGAGGCCCTTAACTGTAACCTGCCCAAGCAAAAAGGACCTCTGAAGCTGAAACGCAAATGAACCCCAATCACAACCAAAGTGTCACATAGTTCACAACACCAGTGTGCCACCCAGCAACAGTCCCTAAGGCAAGACAATGTACCTAACACTTTAGTCATAGGTGACTGTATAGTCTGGCACACTAATGTCCCTCTCACCAGGTTGAACAAGGAGAAAATTACAGTCAGCTGCCTGTCGGGTGCCAGGATCCGCCACATAACGCATGCACTCAAGCCACTCCACAACAAGTACAAATATGACTCTGTCGTTGTCCATGTTGGAGGGAATGACTTGAGACGTACCTCCCTGGACTACATGAAAAGAGACATGGAAGAGCTCTTGGATCATGTGGCCCAGGCAGGTATGACGTTAGCCCTGAGTAGCATTCTGGCTTCGCCCAGAATTATACCACAATATAAGGACAAAATGATTGACTTCAACAATTGGCTAAGCTTCTGGTGTCATTCAAAGGGGATCCAGTATCTATCTGCCTGGGATGACATGATTGACAGACCATGATGCTTTGCCAGAGATGGTCTGCACCTGTCGCCCCTGGGATTCAGGTTACTGGCTAAGGCTCTTGCCACCCCTATAATGCCTTTTTTAGGCAAAGTTCAAAGGACAAAACCACCACCATAACAGGTACAAGCATGCAAAATCTGAAGGTAATGTTACTCAATGCCAGAAGTCTAAACCTCAAAATGCACTCTCTCGAGGCACTCCTAAAAATGGAGAACATCGATATCTGCAGTAGCTGAGACCTGATTCAAGGCTTCAGAGAGCACCCCTGCAATACCAGGCTACAACTCTTACCACACTTTCGGCCACCAAACCAGGACCGAAACACTAAAGATGGAGGAGTGTCAATATTCACCAAGGATATTCACACCACCAGGCTAGATATTCACACCACCAGGCTAGTTGCCCAACACAATGCGTCTGAAACTCTCCAGGTGTAACTAAAACTAGGTAAGACTGCAGTCCAAATTGTAGCTTGCTACGGATCCCCCACCATACCCCAAGATTCTCACTACACCTTTCTAAACATACTGGAAAATATTAAGATAGAACCAAACACCCTAATACTGGGTGATTTTAACTACCCTGCCATTAACTCGGAAAACTACCCATGTACCAGCACCTTTGCCCAACGGTTCATGGAATTCATAAATTCCAACGGCCTGGATCAACTAATCCGTAGTCCCACCAGGGGCTCCAATATCCTAGACCTGGTCATTACCAACATGGGAAATAGATGCTCCACACCTATGGTCATCCCCTCGTTAGTCAGGGCTGACCATAAGCTAATCACCCTTAGCATCCACATCCCCCCCCCCACCCCCAGTAAGGAAACCTCCATAAAAAACTTCTCCAAAGCCAACTTCATGCTATTCAAGTCAGAAGTGACAAACGTCATGACACCCATGCAGACGGGAACTGAAAGTTCAACTGCTGAATCCTACACTAAGGCACTGTACGAGCACATCTACTCGTGCATGAATCGTGCCATCCCAAATAGAACCAAGATGCTCTCATCCAAAAAAAAGGAAGCCAATCTGGTGGTTCCCCCGCCATAAACAAACTTTACAACAAAAGGAAGAAACTGTTGCAGAAAAGAGGAAAATCCCAGGATGCAAAAAACTCCCTTACCAGCCTCAGTAAGAAACGGAGATCCCTCGTAAAATCCTCCAAAGCTAGTTACGAAAGTAAAATTGCCAAAGATTCCAAAGACAACCACAAGGCATTCTATAACTATGTCAAGAATCTAAATGGCAATGTTCAGATCTGCTCTGAGCTAAAATAGAATGGTATTAAATATACTGATCCCAAGGATATTGCCAATATCCTGGCAGATCGATTCATTGCCAACTTCACCCCCCCTCACCCCCTAAATGGCCCATCTCAATACCGGAAAATTGCCAAATTCCAGTAACGGTCACACAGGTAAAAAAACACACTCTTCAAAGCTAAGAATACAGCATCCATGGGACCAGATGACATCCCGGGCTATGTACTACATGAACTACAATATGAACTGGCACCTCACCTAAGTGCCATGTTTAATCATAGCCTCACCTCAGGTTTCGTGCCCACTGAGTGGCGCAGAGCTACAGTTATCCCACTCCACAAGGGGGGATCCATCTTGGATCCCGGAAACTACCGGCCCATCAGTCTGACAAGCCTTATCTGCAAGGCCATGGAGCGTATTATCATGGAACTTATAAACAAAGACATTGGCAACCTTAAAACACTGGACCCCACCCATTTTGGGTTTGTGAAGGGCCGATCTTGTCTCCTGAACCTGATTGACTTCTTCGAATCCGTCTCCAGAGCCATGGACAAGGGTAAGGTGGTCCACACAGCCTATCTAGACCTTGCCAAGGCCTTTGACACCATCCCCCACTTTGGAATCATAGATAAACTTACTAAGCTGGGCATTAATCCCTATGTCACCCAATGGGTTGCTAACTGGCTTACTGATAGAACCCACACTAAAAGTGGCCGACTCCAAATCCAGCTCCAGACAAGTGGAGTACCTCAGGGTTCAGTCCTGGGACCTCTCTTGTTTGGCATCTATTTCTCTGAAGTACAGGCCAACACTAAGAGACTCTGGCTAATAAAGTTCGCAGATGACTGCAAAACCGGGAGCCATTCTTGAATCCCCAAATGATGTGGTTACTCTACAAAAGGGCCTTACAGAAACAGATGCTTGGTGCCAGAGCCATGGGCTCAAGCTCAATGCCAAGAAATGTATAGTTATCCACGTTGGGGAAAAAAACATGTATCCATGAATTACCATATAGGTGCAGTACACTAAACACCGAAAGTGTGATAAGAGACTTAGGGACACAGGTGGACAGTGGTCTCACCTTCAATAACCACATCTCCACAACAGTCAGGAAAGTCTATATGGAACACCTCATCACTAAGGGCTTTTCATCCAGAAAAAAGGAGGTCATTTTCCCACTGTACTCATCCCTCATTAGACCCATTATAGAATATAACGCCCCTTTTGGTATGTACCTCTCAAGACATCTGCAACAACTGGAAAGGCTGCAGAAATACCTCACTAAAAGAATCACAGGCATAAAGCAGATGCCCTACGCTGACTGCCTTAAAAAAAACTCCAGCTATACTCTGTCGCATATCATCTATTCAGAGGTGATCTCTGCTTAACATACAAGGCCATGTCAAACCCAGAGCTGTTGGACATGCTACACTTAAAGAAATCCCAATCCCTCAGAGCCACACGCTTCAGGGATCTAAACCTTGTCATCACAATAAACAAAACATGCTGGAGGGATAGGTTCCTGACCCAGAGACTCCCCAGACTCTGGAATAGATTGCCCATACATGTCAAGCAGAGTGCCTCTTTGGCCCTCTTCAAAAGGAACCTTGACGATTGGATGGGAGAAAGGAAATTCACCCTGGGGATCAAGTCAGTCGCCCTGCTAGACAGGGGTCCAGGGAAGTAAATAGTGTGGGAAGAAATAGCCAGGGAATTGTTATGGCTAGGCTTGTATAGGCCCTAGGACTGATAGCCTAGTAAAAACCTATGAACCTATGATATGATTACATATATGTAGCCACTTCCCCTTCTCATATTTTACCAGCAGCTGCACTGGTCTAGGATAGGGGAACACATCTGGAATCTTCTCCAGTGTAAGGCAGATGTCCCTGGAGCAGATAAAGCATCACAATGAAGGTTTTGTTACTGGTTGCTGTAGCAGTGTAAGCCTTCCATAGTGTCTTAAAAGTGGATGTCATCCAGGCAATATCAACTGGTATTGATAATGCTAATGAACAAGGAAGGGAGACTGCCGTTTATCTGTACAGGTTTACACTGGTATTGTGGTACTACATGCCAGGTTGGGGAAAACTGACAGTAGTTTACCTTCCATGTGATCAGAATGTGCATGCTGTTTCCTTAGACGTCATTATGGCAGTGAACTCTGAAGACTTCTCTTTCCTGAGGTCTTCACTTTTATGAGCTTATCCCCAGAATGTGGCTTGTTTGCCTTAGTAAGAAATTCCAAGTTGCAGAAGTTTTGTTTCAGGTTTCAAGATACTGTTGTCAGGCAGTGGTAAAAAATATATTTTTCCTGCCATTCTTCTTGCCGTAGGCTTCATGACAAAGGCAAGAGAACAGTCTCTCAATTCTGAAAGCCTCTTAGTGCTGATTTATCTTTAGTACTTGTAATGTGGTTTCAATAGGGATCTCTGCTGTTGCCCATCAGCAAGCACATTTGAGTTTACAAGGAAGAGAAGTCCTGCATCTCACACTTCAGTCTATATATGACATGATTGCTAAAATTCTAATTCTTTAAAATGCTTTTAGTTTAGGAAAAATTCAATGTAAAGCCAGAAAATATTTATGTAATATCTTGTGTAAATTCCTTTAATAAAGTTTGAAGGAAATGGTTGAAATTAATGATTGGAATAATCTGCCAGTAGCAGTACAGCAGTTGGTATTGTAGCTAGACCTGAATTTATTTTCCCCATTGAAGGGTTATTGTTCGGCCCTTTAGCATGCCTGCCTTGGAAGCCTTCTTTGGTTTCTTTTCTTACCATTAAATTGTTATTGGGAGATGTTAAGCATGTTAAATCTCTTAAGAGAGTGATCTGATCGCTTTAGAGCAGGATCTGAACTTTTTGATGAGATTGACTTGGATCCCTTGAAGTTCTTGACTTTAAAATTTGTTGCTGGTTATTATCTCTGCCACAAGCATAATGAAGTCACAGGCTTTAATGAATCCCTGTCTTATGTGGCATTTCCCAAAGACAGGGTAACTTTTGCTACTAAATGCCTAAAGTTACTTCTAAACCTTTTTTGACCCAAAAGTTTCAAGACCGCTAGTGATTTACATTGAGAAGTAATGCTGTTGTGAAGCCAGATCAGCTGCTTATTTAATTTGCTTCCAATACATTGGGGATACCACTTGGGAAATTACTTGTTTCTAAATTGCTGGTTGGAGTTGTTGCCTCCAGTTATGATGCAGGTAGGCTATTGTAGGGCATTGTAAAAGACAGTTTTCCTAGTAGAGCTGTAAGTTTTTACAACATTCTAAAGAATAGCTTCAGCAAATATTTGTGAGGCAGACTCTTAGTGTTTGCAACATCTTAACAAAACATTACAAGTTAGGTTCAGTCTAAAGTCAGGAGAGGCTTTGCAAAAGCATTCATTCATGGTGTTCCTTGTAGGGCCTCTGTCATTTATATACCTTTAGCTTGCTGGTTTGGTCTTGAAGAAAAAGCATATATGAAATCATGTAGTACAGTTGTATATCACCATTAACAATGGTATCTGAATCTGTTCTTGTCTAAGGTACTCACTTGCCTTCCTTTTTCATTCATTTTGGTATTTATTTATTGACATTGTTTTGAATCTTAAGTATTGGTTGCGTTTGTTGTGTAGTGTTTAGTTGTTGTGTACATGACAGGTGTTTCAGCCTCTCATGCCCTTGCAGGTATTGGCCACTGAAAGGAACAGCCTACAGCATGACTTGTCATCACAGGTGCAGGACATTGTGTGCAGTGATGCGCAGTTATGTGGAGGCCTAGATACTTGTAGAATGAGATTAGCAGTCTCCTAAACTGGAATTGGATGCTTTTGACGTTTTTTGGGCAAGTCAGAATCTCAATAGAGGCAGTGGTTCTACAGATCTGTGGGAGCTACTCTTTCCCATCCTTGCTTATTGAGCAGAAGGTTGATGTGACTTGTGTGCATGACTTAAACAAAGTGGCAGCATACAAAAATAAACAAGCTGAAAGCCGACCGTGCCACCTACCAGTGGATTACCTAAGGATTATGTCTTGGAGAGAGAGGACTGGATTTTGAATAGCTGCGCTTGGTGTAGTAGAGACAGGCTATTGTTAGGAACGTTTGCAGCTTTGTGTAGGTGATCCGTATATTAGAAGGCGATGTAGTTGTCCATGGTAGCATCAGTAAACAAGAGATGGAATCCTGAAAAGAAAATTTAAAAGGACTCCTTGTTAGGTTCTACCACCTCGTATTTTTTTCATCTCAGTTCCACAGAGACAAATAAGCTTAGTATTCATGGAAAACCTGAGAAAAGTCCAAAAACTAAAAAGTATCTTTAATAACACATCATACCTTTGAACTGTTGGATTTTGCTAGGTGTTCCAGTTTCCTTCCATATCTCATACGTGTTCTATAGGTAAATTTACAATCTGTGATGTATAGAACGAAACTGGAGTAGTAAGTTAAAATCAAGTATAATTTGCAAACTATGCCCTGTGAAAACCCCAGATGAGAAACGGTGTAATGAGGAACAATGCTAATTAGTATACCACTGTGGTACCCTGAAGCAAACTAAACAGTCAATGTAAATAAAGATCAACACTTTTATTATGAGCTGCTTCCTATAGTTAAGGGTATAGGATTTGATTACTTCTTTCTCCGTTTGACTACTTGTGACTCTTGAGTAAGTTGCTTAGTGCTTGTGGGTTACCCATGAGGAGGAACACTTGTATCCAGTGGGCATACCTAGTTAACAAATGGCTAAGAATAAAAATGCTGCAGCACATTTAGAACATCTGTTTTTAAAAATGAGAATAGTTTAGAGCCACCTTCCTTTAAAGGTGTCATATATGCAAAATGAGTAGCAATGCAATTGGATAAAAATCAAGAAAAATGCCCCTGAGAAGAGAGACTAGAAGAAAGGTTTGACACATGGACCTGCACCTCAGTTTGTCACAAAAATGGTTCACTATGAAATACTTTCTGTTAATGGTACTGTGAGGAAGACTGAGGTAGTTGTGGAGGAGGAAGGGTTATATAGCAGTTTGCTGACAACAAAACAAAAGCTTGCAACAAAAGCTTCCATGTACTAAATTCTTCTACCATTATTATAGGTACTCTTTGGTCACTGGCTGTTTTTATGGAGTGTATTTTTTTCTGTTTAATGTTAACTATATTAATGAAACATGAGGTTACAAAACATGCTGCATATCTACTGACAATGTTAAAAATCATTTTGTTCATTGTGCATTGCAGCGAAAGAGTGCTAGTGTTAGTGTGTTTTTTTTCACAAAACTTGTATATAGATTAGCTCATAGCTGAATTTACTGCAGTAACAAAAATAAACATGTAGGGTGTGATGATATGATGTATTATCAGTTATGCCAGAAAAAGAAGGGCAGTGGATGTGTACCATGTGCTAGCATAGCTAGCTGGCATTTTGTAAAGAATTATATGTCATTTGTATATCAAACAGATTTCTACAGGTGCTTGTGTTGAAAATGTATTTGTAAAGCTACTTGAGTTAAAAATGTACCAACAGTGGGTCCTGCTGGATAGAAAAGAAATACTCTCGTATGTCAGACTGTATTGTAACTGTTGAAATGAATGTGTTGTAACAGAGGATACTGGAAGAGAAGAGGTTTATCTCAGTCCAGCTAACTTTGAAAAATACTCTGAAATTACTTGGTTTAGGCCATAAAAATTGTATCTTACAGTTCTGATTGCAGCCAGAGACAAAATGTCTGGGAAAACAAGGGCCAAGACTCATACTGTATTGTCCTTAGGGATGAACTAATTGTTACCCTGGAAGGGTGGAAGTTTTTGAAATGATTTTATAGCTTCCAGATGCTATAACACATCTTAGCAAAACTCTATGTTTATGTATTATGACACATATGTGCTAGATTCTTGTTCAGTTTCTAGTACAGGGGGTAGTGTGGGAACCAGAGTCAGTTGACCAGATGTGATGTCATTCTATATCCAGCACTGAAAAGATATTTAGATATTAGTAAGATATGTCACTTACCTCTCGGCAGCCTGTGAAACCTGACAAAGAAAGAGCACTCGCCCACTTCATCTTGCATAGCTCTAGTAAGTGAGCTAGGGAACAGTAATTCTTTAGTCAGTCAGGATAATATAGTGAGATTAGTTAAGTATGCTTTTTTCTGTGTCTGTGTGAACCTTTCTGTCTGTTATTTTTTTATTATTTCCTTTGATTGAAACTCTGGTGTCTATTGTAAATAGATATTCAGTATTTTCATGTGTTATTATTATTATTATTATTATTATTAAACATATTGAAAATGTTCACTGTGGCTGGTCTTTTAGAGAATATGCTAACTTTTGAGAGTACTTATATTTATTTGGCGACATTGTGGCCGCTCCTGAAAGTCTTGCTGCATTGCTCAAACACTATCATTTGTATGAATATTAATTTTACGAAGTATAATTGGATACCCTGGTAAGAGTCTTAGAGTAGCTGGCTTTGGAGTGTTTTGGTGACAGTGTATATCTTATAGTCTGAGCAAAGGGGTATAGCTGGTAAATCTGTGCTAGCCTTACCCAGGTATGTATGTGCATGTCTTCTACTTGGAATGGGGACACAGAGCACTGATTTCACAGGAATGATGGTGGAGGACTTGTCTAGGAGCATTTGGCTGAGGAGTCAACTCCACAGCTCTAGTCAGTGTGGAATCGTCTTTGGGGCCTGATGAGAGAGAAGGAAACCCAGCCAGATGACGGGAGTGTGTTCCCTGTGTGCTCTTAAGGGAAATTAATGCTTGGTACAGAGAGTTGCATCTGGATGTACTGTGTGTATCTGTCTTTGTTCCAAGTGAATGTCTTTCACCGGTGTCAATGGTGTGGATTAAGGCTCCTTGATTACTGGCTGAGAGCAGGGACGTCACATAGGGAATGAAAATGTTTGCTGTGGAAATATCAGTCCAGGTTTGTATGTTGCACTTCTATATTGTTCAGTGTTTGTAAGTGAAGTTCTGAGTTTAAAAAAAAATCCTAAGCTTGTGTGTTCTCAGTTAAGGCCATTTTAGAAATATCTTGACCATATTTTCAGGTCTTAAGGTATGGAAAAATATGGTTGCTGCAGTGGGTGAAAGTCCACATCATATTTGGGATGACTTGCACATTATCTAGTGGACCTTATCTAAAATTTATACATAGTACACTTTCTACCCCAGTATGTACTGAAGAAAGGTTTGACAGATCAGTTGATCTAGTGGACCTTATCTAAAATGTATACATAGTACACTTTCTACCCCAGTATGTGCTGAAGAAAGATTTGACAGCTCAGTTGATTCTGAGTACACAATCTGTAGTTTTATTTTTGTAGTCATTGATTGTGTTAGAGCATGAAACCCAAAGTCTGCCCTTTCCCACATTGACAGGCTTTTGAAGAGGGCATCCCAGAGTGACTCGAACTGTCAGTGCTTGTAGCAGTTGTGCAGTCTCAGCGCCCTGAGGGAAGTCTGCGAGAGCTACAGACTCCATAGCTTTGTTAGTTAATAAGTAGGTGGTGTATTTACAAGCAAGAATAGTTAAGTGAAACCCTTGAATAACATGTCCTGCAAAAATGAAAAATGTCATATATAGTGCATTTCCCAGTCTTTGCAAGCTGATGCTATAAGCAGGCAGTGTCTGATTTTACTTTGCATTTAAGACTTCAGAATTGTTTAACTTGGAAAATAAATGAATGAATTGTTTAACTGCTAGCAGTTGTTGCTCTCTGGGTCAGGCATGCATATTAACTTATGATCATGCTGATACTGGCAGTTGAAACGCAGCTCTGCACTGGGCAATCTTATCCTTATTATTAGAGCACTCTGTACACTTGTGCATTGACAGCTTTTGTTTGTGCAGTAAGACGCAGCGAGTCTTGGTTAATGAGGGCTGCCAGATGTATCGCTGCTG
The DNA here is from genome assembly GCF_019279795.1 of Protopterus annectens. NCBI lineage: Eukaryota > Metazoa > Chordata > Ceratodontiformes > Protopteridae > Protopterus > Protopterus annectens. The sequence continues at coordinate 824,422,462 of NC_056743.1, forward strand.
TTCCAAAATATATGAAGCACAAATGACATTACATTGTGCAGTGCTTTAACTGCAGAGACCGAATGTGGCTCTATTATTGTATGGTTGCAAGCAAGCTAATAACATCAGTAATCACTGCTTTCACATTTCTTTCTTGATGTAATTGACAGGGATTGCATGTTTTAAGATGTTTGTCTATGTGCAGTCCAGATAGACAAAGTATTACTGCTGTCTTTTGTTAAATAACTAACTAACACACACTTCAACTGTCTTCTCTTGTCAGGTCTGTTGCCCAGTGCTAAAAAATGTGACCTTTGTATGTAAAATAATGTTAGCTACTGGTTATTAACACACTTCTGAGTTAGGAGCACATTTGTTTTACTTGTGTTTTAAATTGGTGAAATTAAATTATTATTTTTTTTCTTTATAGCTATATTGCCAAACCATGTGCCTTGCGTCTTAAAATTCATGATGATGGATTTAGAAAAGCACAACCGAATGCTATCTTAGAAAAAGTGTTTACATCTATAACTAAGGTAAGTGCTGTCTGTAGTCAGTGTGATTTATTAAAAAGTGAACGGAGGACCATATCTCCATAATGCCTTTTGTTTACTCTAATCTTAATCACTTCTTCCCTAAGAAAAGGATTTTTCAAACGTAGGTTTAAAATTCTGTTATGTTTAACAATAAGTTGTAACCTCAGAAACTAACCTCTCAAAGTTCTACCTTTGCAGACAGCTCGGTTACTGGATTACATCCTTCCGTTGTCTGAAAAAAATATATATATTTTTAAAACTGCATATTGGTAGTCCGTTCCTGATGTATTTATTACCTGTCAAAAAATAAGCCCACCCTGAAGACAGAAAACTTGAGATTTACTGTAGTAGCTCTAAAGTTACCTATCACTCGTGAAGCTATTCCGCAGCATGGAAAGGGATATTGTGCTGGTTATTTGTAGAGCCTTTTCAGAATGAATTAGATTGCCGACTTGTTTCTGAGAGATGAACACTGTAACTGTTGAGTATGCTAAATATGACTGAAAAAAGACTTAGTCTGAAACATTGTGGAGAATCCCTTCTACCAGCATTGAAAAGCAACAGTAGAACGGACTTTACTTGGCTCTTCTCTGAGGATTACCATTTGAATTTTCTCAAGTAATCCAACATTGTGTTCAAGGGAAAAAAAAAACACTATCAGCATACTCCTATTCAGATGCATTGGCTAATCTGTTAACATCTTGGCAGGGTAGAAATTGCCATTTTTGGCAATGTGCTCAAAAGAAAAAAAAATGCCTGCTCTTGGTCTACAAGGCTGGATGTCAAACAATGTGAGTTTTGTAACTAGCTGTTCTGTACCCAGAGATTCTTCTGCTGTTGGCTATATACAGTTTCATTTTGGGTTTATTGCTTTGTATTTCCTTTTGCGATGTGTAGGACTTGGAAGTTAAGATGAGCTGTAATGAATCAAGCATGTATAATTGAGACTTCAAGATTGTGGTCTGAAAATAGGTTGTGGAACTTTAGCTTGCTGTGTCAGAAGAGTTCAGAAATTTGGACGCTGAATTGGCTTTGAACGGAGATGTTGATTAGGCAATCATTAGTCTGCTTGTCCTTGTGAAAGACTATGTATTTGGCTTAGTGTGTTATGTAAACTGGTGTTCAGGTACACAACTGTGGTAGAGTGCCTTGCTTCTTAAGGTACAGTTCAGTCTGTATACGTGGTTACACAGATATGTGGTGAAATCCCTGTCACTCTGTGATTTGTAACCTGAGTACTGTTACAGGTTCACCAAGTAATGCTAGACTTTTTTGTGGCCTTACCAGTAAATTGTTTGAAGTGACAGATTGGCATGACCCATCCCAATGATTTACCATTTCTTTGCACAGTGGTTATGCATATGTTCCTTCCTTCCTAATTGATGTATATTAATATTGGTATTTGTCTCTTGTGATGTGAACTGTACCTGTTTGAAGGTTGTTTTTTTTAAGTTTCAGAAATAAAGCTTTTGCCTTTTATATGGTTCACATTGTTGTGACTGTTTTGTACACGTGCAGTGTCCATAATGCAGTGATTATATGTGGGCTTCTCAGCATATCTCTCAATCAGCGGCCATTGAAAATAAGTACAGAGATCCTTGAAAAATACAAATATCCAGCCAAAAGTGTGTATATCTAATTAGTTTGAAAATTGAGCATCAGATAGTACATAACTTACTCCCACTTCCATTAGCAATGTGAGATTGCTTAGAAACAAATATTTTAAAAAAAAAAAAAAAAAAAAAAAAAAAAAAAAAGGGCAAAAATTATGGAAAACTAGAAGCACATTTTCAAAGTGACAGTGTGAAATTTGTAAACTTTAATTGTATTGCAAAATGTTACCACACAAGATAATTTGTTTCTGAAAAAGAGGAGATGTAAGATATGTGCCTTCTTTCTGTAAATTATTTGCGCCACTAGTATGGTGTATGTGATGTAGTTTTGTGTGTACTAGATAGCTTCAAAAATTGCATGTGATTGAGAGGGGTAAGCAAAAATATTTGAGGGGGTAAATCAAGCAAAATGGGGACAAGTGAAAGGTTTGCTTCTCAGGCATCATCAGAAGTGACTGCTGTTAGGATACATGATGGCTGAGAGTATAATGGTGGCCTATAATTTAGATGTTCTTATTAAAACCACAAATAAAATTAATTATTTTGGATGAAGGACTGGTATTAGTTGAGGGTTTGATGATTTTCTTTTCCAGTTTAAGTAGAAAAGCTAATGAATAACAACATTTTGATTTTTGTTTTGCTACAAGTGTCCACATTTGGAGTTTATGAGATTTCTTTTCCTGTACTTCTAGAATTATAGAAGTTGCATATGGAGGAATACAAATTGCATGAAGGAGTTAGTGAGCTTTATGATTAATTAGTAGGATTTTTACAGAGAAACAAGTTATGGAAGTAATAATAGAATCAAGTGTTGAAAATAAAAGTAATACATTGAGACCATTATTTGCAGAAAAGGTTTTGAATAATGGAAAAAAACCCTGCATTTTCACTTGTCAGTGGCACAACAGGTAGCACAGTTGCCTTTGCTACAGAAGCTTGTGAGTTCTGTTTCCACATGAGGTAGATGGATTGCTGACACTGCAGTGTTGCATAATGGATAGTGGTGGATTTCTGAGTGCGTCGTCCTTGAGATGAGATGTTAAGCTGAAGTCCCATCTTCTTAAGTTGGTGGTAGCCATAGCTGGATGTAAAAGATTCCCTGGCATTGACTGAAAAGAATAGGGATTCTTTATTAAAAAATGTACAGTGCTATTTAGAAACTTACATGCTTACATATTTTCAAAATTATATACAGTACAAATTTCCATTCCTTTCTGCAGTTGTCATACATTCATGTATATCTTACTTTTTATTATGTTAAACATCTGCTTACATGATCTTATCATTCCCCCCAACTCCTTTTTCCACACCTGACATCTCTTTTCTTAAAATTACTGCTCGTCACTAATTACCATTAAACATGATCTAATTTAGCCTTTCATTCCAAATTTTCCACACAACATAAAATAATCTTTTATCTGTTATACTAACATATTCCTTATTTTTATGATTATAATATCCAAACATAATCATATCCATGTACATTTCATTTATCTCCTTTCTATTTTCAAAGACATTTTCTTTACACAATTTTTTCCTCAATTTTGTGACCCTTCTCTGTTTTAAGAAATGATGTTCTATAGTTTTTTTCTTTACCACAGTATATACAAACTCTTTCAATAATTTTTTATATGGCATAGTTCCCTTTACTGGTAATTTATTAATTACCAAATCTCCATAAAAATATTGACATTCTACTCACTTATTACATAATATTCATATTTTTCTCATGACAAGCATAATATCGTCTGTGTAAGTAAACATAACTGGAATTTTTATTCCTCATTAGTAATATAAGTAGCACCTCTTGTGCAAATTCACATCTCTGACTAATAGATTTGTAACTAATGCAAATAATATACTGCTCATATGACATCCCAGACATATGCCATTCTTTACATCTATGTCTTTGCTTAACCATCCATTCACTAAAATTCTTTTTGTTTTTATTAGCTGCAGGACAATATATACATCCTTTATTTTTTTTTTACTGATGTTTTATACTTTTCTATAATTTTCCACAGAAGTTCATGTTGTACAATATCAAAAGGTTTATTGGGATCTCCTGTCATGATCTTGGCCTCATCAGTGCTGTTTATAATATCATCCACAATTTGTCTTACTATGAATAATAATCCCTGACATCCTTTTCCCTTTAAACTATATGTGCTGTCTTCCATAATATTTTTATTTTACTTTCCATTCCATTCTAAGTTATTTTCATAAAGATCTTATCTGTATTGTACACTACTAGAAGGTCTCAAATTTTCAGTTGTATTTTTATCTTCCTTTTCCCATGCACATTTAAGAACGCAACTGCATAAATCTTCACACAAAACCCCTCATTTAACCACTTATTCTTAACTTTTAAGAAAATATTTTTTTCTGCCAGTCCATACAAGTCTTATAAGATTAGAATATATATCCCACTGAAGCATCGCAGGATAGGAAAACGGAAGAAGAAAAGTCCTGTAGACGTCACCACAGCAGTGAATGAGCAAGTTCCACTTGATTAAGAAGAAAATGAGCTTTTATTGATAAAACAAATAAAATATGATGAGCACTTTCAGCATAAACTGCTTTTTTCAGATTGTGTAATGTAAAGACCAGCAATAGTTTAAATAACATTGAAAAAACAATCAAAATGAGGCTTTAGTCACTTCCTTTTTTCTTTAGTTTTTGCTTCCCATCACAATGTAGCATCAGTGAACTTATTTGCATGAGCTAAGGAGAACAAGATCTTGTAATTGGTGCTTTGATGTTAGCCAATCATTTGTCTAACTAATGGTATTATATCCAATCAAGATGCTTCTATGTTCTACTAAGGGTTCAGAATTACCATTCTGTTGACAACCAGTCATATACTTCATATTGGTTGTTAACAGAAGAGTAAAAACTGGAGGAAAAAGGAAGTGACTAAAGCCTCGTTATGATTATTTTTTCAGTGTTATGTAAACCATTGCTGGTGTTTACATTACATGATCTGAAGAAAGCAGTTTATGCCGAAAGCACTCATCGTATTTTATTTTATCAATAAAAGCTCATTTTCTTCTTAATCAAGTGTTACTTGCTCCTTCTCTGCTGTGGTGATGTATACAGGGTTTTGCTAATTCTTATAAAATTGGTATCCTGTTTTGTCTGATCCTGAAACTGACTGTAAATTAACTTATCTAAGTACCTTATCTAATCCATATAAAGAAGTCTTATTTCTTATTTTCTTGTTCTGTCATTTTTTTTATCATGACATTTTTTGTACTTTATTTTTTTATATAATTTATAACAATATTCATAATTTGTTCATGAGATCTTACCTCTCCTGTCATCTTTCATTTCTGTCATTGTACTATTATTCTCTTTAACTATGACTGTCAAATAATCTGGTGCTTTTTTACTTTGTAAATATCTTTGCTTAAATAATTTTGTCTTGATTCTTTTCATAAATTCTGTAATCTATCGCATAATATTCTCTCTTGTTCCTTTCCAAATAATTCAAAGCAGCCATACACATTGTTTTCTTTCCTTTTCTTGCATATGAATGCCATTCTAAAACAAAATTTTTTGTATCTTTCTTTCAAAACTAGCAACCACTCAGACTAGTTTATATAACACATTTTAGTGGAAATGTGATCTTTCCATAAAAGCATACTTGTTTTTTTCCATTTTCATCACATAATTTCTCAGTTATTCTTTTTATTAGTTTTCCCAATCTGGTATACTCCTTATTTTCTTGAATGTTATGCATATGGCTGAGTGATCTGAAAAGCCATTTACAAGTGTCTCTACCTTAGCCACATTTAAAACTTGCGATTTAATAAATTAATCTGTTTACTTCCCCTGTCTCTCTCCCCCTCTCTCTCTCTTTCTGTCTCTCTCTCTATATATACATATATGTATATATATATATATATATATATATATATATATATATATATATATAGACACACACGCGCATCAACCAAAACTCCACAAATTATTATTCAAAATCTTAAAACTGACACATTTTATAACATCAAACATTTTATTAACATTTCTTCTCTTCTTTTTCCCCCTCAAATGACATTTAACATGTGCAGTTATTATATTCATATTAATTACTACATAATCCAAATTTTCTGAAATGTTTCCCTGTTTACTTGTAACATAAGCATGCAATTCTGTAATTCCATATACCTGATTATGCCGTCTGAGATCTACAATAGTTAATCTTCCCATGATTGCCAATATGTTCAATATTTTCACTGACTTTCCACAAAATACAACTATGCCTGACCATAGTTCATTTCTTAGGTACTATGTTATATCTCTTCCCCAGAGTTTTTGTAACATATCTTGTGTCAAGTCTTACATATTCCAATATTACCTCAACATCACACTTACTGCACCAGTTTAGGATGCCTGTTCTATTTAACTTTAGAGTGCTTTCAGTAAATGTAAATAGCATCAAAAAGTATGTCATTATGTCAGTGTTGCAGCTTGTCAGAATTGTGTACATTTGAAGTATTTATCATTTGCATTATCCATTTTCTTTTTCTGTTTTACACTTATCCCTTTAAACTTTACTTTTCTGTCTCTATTTTATCAATGTAATTATTTTTACCTTTCACTATTTTCCAATTTAGATCTTCCTCATCACTTATTTCAGAACCTTCTGTATTATCATCTGTTTCATTTTTCTCTATCATTGTCTTTACTTTTACTCTGATATTGCTTCCCTATTTCATCTTTATTTTTTTATTGGGACTATTTCTTCTCTTCTCTTCTTAAACTGTCCTCACTTTTGTTTTCATCTTCCTTTTTCTGTAGATTACAGACCATCCATAAATTCCCAGTTTTGATACATTTATAACATATCAGTTCACACTTTTTTGCCTCTTGACCAGTTTCCCCACAAATATAACATTTTCTCATCACAGTTACTTATCAAATGATCATCTTTTCCACAGGTTGTCCCCAGTGTTTTACAGTACCTCTGTTACCTTCTACGGTTATCATACTGGGGATATGAATACATTTTTTCTCCATTTTCAGTGCAATATTACAGTCCCATCCCCCATTCAATAATCCTCTGTTATCACAGACTTTGCTAATGTCCATAACTTCTTTACAAAGTTTGCTTAAGTGTCTTTTTCAACTTCAGTTGAAATTACACATGGATTTTCTTTTTTGTTTCTCTGTGAAATGCTTTAACCACATAAGAATTCCACAGATTACAGTTCATTTTCTTCTTGTACTCTCCCCAAAAACTTTCTAGAGTAGAGCCAGTCTCAAAAATATCACAAAATATCTGTCTATGAATAAGAAAAAAAGCTCTCTCCTCCTGAGCCTTCAGTCCCAATGGGACCATTACATTGTCCCAAATGTCGTACCTGTCCATTTCTGTTTATTAGCTCTGAATTTTCACCATACATTTCCTTTGACTTTTGACATTTTCTTTCCTCTGTTTATCTTTCATCACTTTCCCCTGCAGTTTCTTTAACTGTTTTGGCATATGATTTATCTGCCATCTTCTTTCAAAATGGTTTCCGATTCCTCCAATATAATTCTGCTCTGGCTTGTGATGCAACAATAATTCACCCAAAGTATTGTCCCACAACCCTCACAACTGGAGGGTTGTAATAACACATCCATGATTGTTTTGAATATTTGCTTCCAATTAAATAAATTCTGCTGAAACAGTTCCTCAGAATCTTGTAGAGCTACAAACACTGGACTGGCATTCGCCTCTGTGCTGTCCACCACCTTGGGTTTCCTTGAGTACTGTTCTACCAGCCACCACTACACTATTAATGGAACATACATTTGCTTAATAATTAGGAGTCCTTTATTATATACAATTATATAAATTTACATTAGATCTATATTCCTTCATCACTTTTTTGTTTCACATTTATAAACCCCAAACTCTTTTTTCCACAACTACCACTTATTTTTTCGTATTATATTTGGTATTATCTAATTTCCTTTAAACATAATCTTATTCAGTCTTTCTTTCCATATCATCCATACAATACAAAACACTTTATCCAAATCTTTAACACATTTCTTACTACATTTCTCATAAAATGCATACTTAGTTATATCCATATTTATCTGTTGATAATCCTGTATTTCTTTCAAAATATTCTTTCTTATTTTTCCCATAATTTTTTTTACTGTTTTATGTGTCAGAATAACATGTTCTGCAGTTTCTAATTAACTACAAAAAAAAAGATGTATACTTTCCTTTGCTTTTTTATAAGGCGCATTTCTTTTTATCGGCACTCTATTAATTTGTAACCACCATAAAAAATCTTGGCATTGCAAAGATTTCATACAGCATTTATTTCTTTTTGTTTTACAGATTTTATTTATTTATTTTTTGAGACAGATGTCCCCGTGGGTTCACAATATAATTTTTCATCGTTATATTTTTATACCACAATGTCCTATTTTTTTTCTACATCCTCTGTACTTCCTTATGTTTATTTTGTCTTGTTACATTTTTTATTTCTTCATTTATCTAGTCCCTCTCACTCTCTTATTTAATTTTATTAAATTCCATTCTTTGTCATATTTTGCCTTAATTAATCTTGTTACAAATTTTCTTTCTTTTCCATTTATCCATCTTAACACTCTAATTCAATGATGCCCCATATACTATAGGATTGAACAGATCCAAACCCCCATCATCTTTAGCCATATATAATACTTCTCTTTTTATCATGTTTTAAACAAGAAACATTTTTGCCTACATCATAAGTGAAAATGTAATAATCATACATTTATATAAATGAAAACTAACCATATTAACACAATCCTAGTTGCAAGTATTTTATATCACAAACCATATTGAAGTAAAAATAAAAAAAAATAAAAGTTCTAGCTGTAAACGTTATGCATCCCTTATAATCTACCCAATCATTGTCAGTCAGACATTATGTATCCCATTCAAATCCTGCCTTCTTTTAAACCTAATTCTTCCCCTGTATGTGGTGTCCCCACAATTCCCATTTTTTCCTATAATTTGCCCCTACCTTTTTTCTAAAGATTCCATTTCCAATTCTTTTGTCACTATTAGTATAGTTCACTACTCCTAATATAGTTGGTTTTAGACTTTGATTTCCGTCTTCCAATAATTGTTTTTTTGGCAGCCACCGTAATTAGACTCAGCAATGCTTTATTATGTCTAGGCAGTTCCAATTCTGTATCATAGCTAAGAAAAAAAATAATTTCCCTAGTTACATTAATTTGCTCAGCCAGTATCTCTGATAGAGTAGTCTGCAGAGAATCTTTAAAGTCGTCAACTCATTATACTCCCAGAAAATATGTTCCCAATTACTTCTTTCTTTCCCATCACACCTCAGTCATTTGCTGTTTACCTGAGGAAACATTCTTTGGAGTCTACTTGGGGTATAAATATATCTATGTAAACATTCCCTTGTGAAAATCCCATATCTTCTAGGTTGTGTTGCATATTTGGGAGACATGCATATATCCTCCTGTTATTTCTTTGTCAGTTTCTTATCCAGTCTCTCTTCCCAATACTTTCTGACCTCCTCTGAGTCTTATGTTGTCATGCAATATTTTATATGCTCTACTAATTATTCATTTTTAACCATAGCTTCTGTTATAAATTCTACTAAAAACTCTACCAGTGCTGACCTTTCATTTAGGACCCCCCCCCCCGTATTTCTCTCTCTCTCTCTGCCTATACTCTGTCAGTCCTTGATAGGTAAAGCAGCATCTGTCCTGCTCCGCAACATCCTTCCATGAGGGTCTCCCAGGTGTTTAGTAGCTGGAGACTCTGTCCCTTAGGTTGAAGACCAAACGAAGATAACAACTTCAGATGAAGTTATGTACTCACCATAATGTTCCATCTGAGTTGTTGATGTTCTTTTGTCTTTGACCATCCCTCCGTCCTTCCCTTGCATAGACTGTGTGGTGGTTTGACGAGTGGAGAACGTGGTCACCTCTTGCATGCCTCTTTCTGTCTTCCTTTTTCTTATGCAGATGTCTAGTTTGTGATAAAGTGTTGGGTCAGGTGAGGAAGTCAGGTGGGCAGCAAACTTGATCTGAAGGTAGGAAGGAGACAAGGGCATTATGGGTAGGGGAGGAGCTTTCATCTCAGATCAGATGCTGGATATGCGGCAGAGTCGGATCCATGCTGCATCTGAGAACCCACAGATTGAAGACAAATGAACAACTCAGATGGAACGTTATGGTGAGTACATAACTTCTTTTTGGTTTGCAACAGGATCCTGAGTTAAAGGCCTGAGTTATGGACATGGGGTAAGGCAACAGGGTTATAAATATGAATTGTGGAAATTTGATCTGATAAGTTTTCATTATCTTGCATAAATTTTGCACAAATGGGTACCAGGAAATGGTGTGCACTTTATAGAACCATACAACAAGACTGGCACAGCTATCCAATACTTCTCTGTAAGATGTTTTAATAACAGTGGCCTTTGATTGTGATGCATTAAGGCTCGGTTTTTGTATTAAACACAAGCAGAATCTCTGTATTGTATGTATTATTACATAAAGATTTATTTAATCAAAATTTTCTTAGTGTTTCTGAAACAAATAAGGTCTATTTATTTAGATAGCAAACAGACCTGTTGAGGATTTAGCAGCCCATCAGAAAACCGTAAGAATATTAATCTGTAAGGACCTGGTTTTACCACAAATGGGCTTTGGAATAAAGTTTGCTGCTTATTATGTATGCATCAGGAGTTGCCCTGAGTTGGCATGGCTTATTGGGTAAGCATCATTATTTATTTTACATTTGTTGACCAGGCTAGTCTAACTGGATATTTGTCCATTTTCAGTAGAGGCCCGGGGAGATGAGCTCCGAGGAAGCAAAATACAATCACTTATACAAAAAAATGAATGTGTACAATGAACATTGCAGGTACAGAACAGAGAATAATCACAGAGGTCGTTTGTTCACAGCATAGTGCTAAATATACAGATACAATCAGTACAATACAAATTTAGCTGCAGTACAACATGTAAAAAGAGAGTAGCTGAGTTATACCATATTTTAAACAAGTTGTCATAAAGAAAAAGTATGAGCTGAAATATGCAGTATATGGGTAAAAGTGGTCTCCTTAATGAAATTCTGAGGATGTGAGTAAAAATATCTAGGACTAGGTCAGTTGTTTCTAAGAAAAGGAACAAGACTAGTGAGAAGAGGAGAGTAGGTAGATCCAAGTAAGAGAGCTAGTAGATCAGTCAGGTTTAGTACAGGGGCACAGCCAGTGTGTTCTGAAGAAAAGTTTGTTTGTTTTTAAAGAGTGATATAGAGGGAAGGGAGGAAAGTTCACTAGGAAGACTGGGACTGGGGAAGCATAGATGAACCCGTGGTTTGCAATATGCACATTGCTGTTCTGCAGCAGAATTATATTTATATCTTTGTCTTATTCTTAAAAGTAATTTAATTCTTTAAGTCTGCGCCCATTACTTATTGTGTTGCCATTGGTTTACTCCACTCTGGAGTAACCCAGGAATTTGCTGAGAACCTGCCTTTCTCAGTGCATTCGATGTTTGGATGTCGATCTGAAGGGTTTGGGAACACTGTACATTTAATATGATGTCCTGCACTCATCTCATATGCACACGTGCACACGTATATGTATGTATTTATATTTTTGTATGTATTATGTGTGTATGTATGTATGTATATATATATATATATATATATATATATATAAACAGATGCACACGCATATACAAACATATATAGATACGTGTGTATATGTATACAATTTCTGTGGGTGTATGCTACATGTGTAATGTGTTTGTGTGTGTATGTACAAAATACACGCACACACATATATACATTGTTTTTCTTTTAATTTTAGAATGTGAGATTTTGATAAGTGTAACACTTCCTTTTTTATTGCATATGAAATCCAAGTTATTTTTATTTTTGTCCTCATCTCAGGTGCATTTTTTTCAGGTTTGCTGCCAGCCATTGAATTGACTGGGTCAAGTTTGTTTTTAGACTTTAAGTGGTGCTTTTCCATTCCTAGTAATGCATTGCAACAAATATTGAAAGTTGTATTTTGTGCTTGTGTATTTTTATGTGGTCTTTGTGTAATTGTAGTTTGTGGCAGTGTATGTATTGTACATGGTTTCAGCCAGCATTAATGCTGCACAGTGACTTGTGCCATTTTGTCTGCATTGTGTTAAGTATTTGTTAGTATTGGCTAAAACTGCTGTATTCAAACAGTTGCAGCCTGTAAGGTTCTCTTTACAGAAAAGGAACTTGGTTTCTGTTAAAGCAGAAGAGGGAGATTCACAGTGAAGTACAGAATCAGGTGGTAGTCTCATTTGTGTAGCTACATTTTACTTCACCTTATCCATGAACATAACTGTTCTCCTGCCCAGTCCAGAATGCAGGTATTGTGCTTTGGTGTTGTAGCTTCCCTAATCTTTCAGTTTAAGCCTTAATGTACTATAACAAGCCTGCATTGCAAGCACCAAAACATGTTTAGTTGTCAAGGTGTCAACTTGTCAGCAAGTATTAGAAGGTAGGATGTGCTGCATTGTCTCGCATATAAACATAGGTTTATGCATCAATACATATCTACTTTGTCGCATCTTAATCGTTCCAGTAGTTCACTATTGTGTATGATTGATCCCTTTCTTCAGCTTTACACATTACCTGTGTGTGTCTAAAGCCTCAGCTTCCAGATTAAAGTCTACATTTAAGTGTGTGACTTGCTTTACTTCTAACCCTTTGAGATATGTCATTAACTTGCTGTTTCCTTTTGTCATGATCACAGATAATTATGAACTTGTCATCTATAACTTTAACCACTTATTTTTGTCTTAAAACATGTTCGCTGGTCATTGCTCCACCGAGTTTGTCCATATGTAAAAAAACAAAAAAAAAAAACAAAACAAAAAAAAAACAAAGGGATGAACCTTGAACACAGCCACCACAGGTAACATTCCATTTTATCAGTCATTTTTTGGTATCCATTTCTCAAGGTAGCATAGTACCTTTCTGCCACATCTGTTATTATATATGACCATATACAGTTTCATTGCATGGCATCTTCGTTGTTTTTTGGGGACAGTGGAGGATGTCAAAATATGGTATTTTGAGACGGGCTGCCACTGAATTATGGTGACTTTTTCTGCAATAAACATAGTGCTATCACAGTTGATGTGTGGAAAGTCACTCCTGTGGTTTGGGATGTGTGTTGAGATTGGATGAAATGGTGTGTGTGTGTGTGTGTGTGTGTGTGTGTGTGTGTGTGTGTGTGTGTGTGTGTGTGTGTGTGTGTCAGTAGCAGCTGGTGACTTCAGACTAGAATGGGGTGTGGCTGTATTATAGTAGGTCACTTAATGAATTACCCCATCAGTTGTTTGATTACAGTTTTCAACCACAGTGCCTACGTGTATACCCACTCATTGTAGACACTTTAGTGACTGTGTAAAACACCTCAAATTGTTTGACTGCAATCAAGAAGCACAGCCTTAGGTGAAACAGGACAGGACTCCAAGGCCCCCCTTGTTGCACACTAGTCCCCCCCCCCCCACCTCCACAGCACCCTTCCCCTATTTCCCTTCATCCTGGCCCCACACCATTTAATTACATTACTTCTTTCTCCTTTTTCCACAAATTGTTGTGCTTTTTTACCCCCATCCTTTTAACTCACCAAGACTCCACTATAATAAGTTTGGAGGAAGTATCCAAATTAAGTCAGGGCTCTTGGAGCCTCTAGGCCTCCAGAAGCCATAGGGTTCTAGATGTGTTAGATGTTATGAGGTGCATCTTAGAGCTTTTTATGACCTTTTGATCTAATGATGGCATGAATAGAAAATCATGAGTAAGGAAAGACATTCAGTCTTAATTTTTCTTTCTAGATAAAATAAGTGATGTCTAAATATTAATGTTCGAAGCTAACATAACAGTAATTTCTCAAACTGAGAAGACATACTTGCAAGGATGCAAAAATTCTAAATGGGAATAGTGGCTTACCCCACCAAAAAAAGATGGTTATGTTCTTTGTACCTCTCTAGAGTTAGGTTGGGATGAAAGTAAAGTATAAATGGGCAGGAGTGTACATTACACAACTAAAGGTCTGCAAGAAGAAAGCAAAGTATGTGGATAAAACCCACACAGACAAAGGAGTACATGCAGACTCCACACATAGGGAATCACAGCCTAAACCTCAACCAGCGAACCAAGCGCTTTGGGATGACAGCTTTACTCTCTGGGCCACTGTTCTTATGACCACCAAAGACAGCCATTAACAGTACAATGCTGATGGTTAATTGTGATGGAAAGAGAAAAAAATATGGCCAGCTTGCTTCTTTTAAATACACTGCAACCACTCCCACACACATTCAGTAATTTTCATATCTGGCAATCGCTATACTCTTCAGTCCATTTATTAACTGGGCTTACCTCAAACATATGTTTAAAAAAAATAGTCCAGGTAAGGTATTATGGATGGATTCACACACTTGTTCACTACTTCTGCAAAAACATAGTTGACTGCTTAATGGCACCATTGTTGATCACTTTTGTCCACAAACCATCCTTGTACCCAGCAGTAAAAATCAGCTTTATTGACTAATGTATACCTCAAGTATCAGACTGGTTAATTGTTATTTTATTACATCATTTATTTTAATACACACACACACACACACACACACACACACACACACACACACACACTCAAAGTCACTTGGATGACTGTACACTTCAGATGCTGGTTTAAGTAAGATGAATGAATAAATACATAAATAACTCCCACATAGGATTTTATCCTTTCCTGTCATGGCTGTCAGAATACATTGTGCAACCCCCTACATACCTAGAAACTTAGAAGAATAATAGACTTTGCATTAGCATGCTTTTTTGAGGGCTATTAAGTCTGAAACGCAAATGTCTCTCATCACTGTTTTGTGGCTAAAGTCATTATTTATTTTCCAGAAAAGCCACAAACTGGCCGAAAATATAAGGCTAAACATTGGAGACTTGTAAGAAGTCAGCAGCAACTGAAAGCATCCACTGCCCCCCACACATAGCTGGCCTTAGGCATAGGCCATCTAGGCGGCTGCCTAGGGCTCCAATCTAGTAGGGGCGCTTTTCCAGTAATTTGGATGGTGTAGATAGACCAAGATGGGGGCACTAGATGGTGAGGGGGGGGGCACTGTGGAGTCCATTTGCCTAGGACACCAGTTGACCAAAGGCTGGTCCTGCCCCCACATACACATACATAAACACACATACATACTTGGTGTTTTTTTGAAGAGCCTGGCAGTTGCAGGCATTTTGCCTGAAAAAAAATATTTTTAAATATGTATCCGTGCATCTACACTTCTCCACTTAACTCTTTTCCCTTTCAATCGCAAGCTGTCTCAGGCTAGTAGGAAGGGGTCTCTTCTGCTTCACACAGATGTTTCTTGACATCCTAAACAAGATTAAGAGGTCAATAGATTGGTGTAGTAAGCTTGTTGTCAGGCTGTTTTGCAAACAGCCTGACAAGTGGACTAAGCTGATTTTTTTCTCTCAGTTTTCCAGGAAACAATCTGCATTTTCTTTCTTTAATGACATATTTTGAATGTGATGGGGGTGGGGCTGTATCTTGCAGCAGCTGCTCCTTCTGTGTTTGTGGGTGGTGGGGTGGGGGTCATTTGAAAATACTGCACATTTTCTCAAGAGGATCCCTGTAGTGCTTTATGACTGAAAGATCAAATATGTTAGGAGATAAGTGGAAAAGCGGTTGTTTGGCTAATGGCCATATGACAAATTTTATGTAGTTGCTGCCATCATCAAGTTGCATCTATTAAATGTTTTAAAATATGACTTGGAAGAAATACACAAATCCACTGCAGCTAATTACCTGCAAAAAATGTAATTGGTAAGTTTATTATTTGATATTTTCTGCAAGTAATCAGTAGTGTCTGTCCATTACTTTAACACTAATCTGACTGTAGTGCAATAGTTCATGATTTGTAAGCCATTACTTCCCAGCATCTTTAGAAGTGGATGTTAGTGTTGCTTGTATGTGTATTTCATATGCATCTACATGCACACTGTATGCTTGCTTGCAAGCCTTGACATATTGTAGTAGTGACTTGTATATAGAGTGCTGCATCTGCAACGCTGATAGCTTGACTGATAGAAATGGTGATGCTCGCTGCCATGCTGCTGTTACTTTCCATTGCAGGTTACTGTTCTAGACCTCTTCTTCAAAGAATTTGCCATTGCCAGTCTTTTTACTTATAGGTTCATTAGTATTTACTAGACTTTTGATCTGTGAGGATCGTTAGAAGACTAGCCTTACATTCCCATGGTAGTTTCTTTTTAACCCTTATATTTTGTGTATAAAAAAACAGAGCGTGCAGGACAAGGATGTGTTGGGATATCACCTGTTGCCCATTTCCATAAGGGACATTGGTGTTAAGCCAAGGTGAATTTACAGATTTCCCCCAATCATCCAAGTTTTGTTTGACTAGACTCTGTGGGGTGGAAAACTGCATTTCAATACTATGCACCTTGTGAAAGTGAAGTCCTTTTCTTGTTCTTGCTAATTATTATTCTGCTTGAAAACCTGTTTTATGTAAAGGTTTTTGGTCAAGCCAGGTATAACATTAAAATGTTGAGAATTTTAACATCTCTGTTCTTATACCTACCTTTTACTATATTTTACCACTACAGAGAAGTGAGGTTGTAGATTTTTATTTATGCATCTAAATATTTTAACCTTCATTGTTTTGCTGTCATTTAGCATGCACCATTAACCTCCTCCCCAGGTTATTTAATATTATATCATTCCCCTAGTATTCTATTGTTTTCAGTTGTTTTAATTAGTCCCAGTGTAGCTTCTTCACTAAAACGTTTGTGGTGATTGCTTATGTGCTCAATATTTATTTCTTTTTATTGTTTTTGAGAAGGGAACCTTTTCTTGGTCCTCTGCCTCATTTTTCTACACTTCCTTCTCACTCCTTTTACAGATGCAGTCATTTTGGTCTTCTCTAGAAATTGGGGGAGAGTGGGTGCTAATCCTTCTAAGGTAGCACAGCACTGCCACTAGAGGAAATGTGAATGAGACAGGGATTTTCCTAAGTGGGAAAATCACAGGACCTTTAATCCACTCAAGGCTGGTTGGTCAGACTCTTGCCATATTGACACTGTACTGAAATATACAAGGCCTTTTATCACTGTTATGTTTATAATTCATTCTGGTGAGATTGTAATGTCAGCCCACATTTTTTGGCTACCTAGGCTTTGTTATTCATTACACCACTTGTTGGGTTAAGTATGGGGGTGTGATGACTTTGCATTTTTGATCTTCATTTTAAGCGATTGACTGCGTATTTGTGGGGATACCTGTTTCTTTGAGCAGAACTTACCTGAGGACAAACTAGATTTTTTTCTCTTTTACTACCAATATGGTAATTTGACCTGCCGCCTCACTTCCTGTCAGTGCAGTATTGCCATTCCCAAGTCATGGGATTTCAACACATGGATTGATGACTTGTCTTCAGCTGTCACAAAAAAAATCTTCTCTGTTTTGTGGAGCTTAGAAATTGTCAATGTTATTTCTGCTGTGACCTTTTCTAAAGTGTACTCGCTCAACTTAATCTTCCATGTGGGCGTGATAATGGATCCATTCTCATGGTCTGGCTTTAGTCTTGTCTGTCTTGGTGTGGAGCTTCTGTTAGATCACCTGATGTTCAGCTGGTCACAGTTCAGTATTTGGGGACTGTGAATCATAGTATTTGTATACGTTCTTGACCATCTCCTTTTGTTGCTCCTTGCTGATATTTTCAGTCATCTGCTGACTGTGTTTAACAAGGCATTTGGAGATGCACTTGTGTAGTTTATGCACATCCTAATTTAATGCGAGTCCTAGTACTATGACTGTGTCAGCAGTCTCATGGGGATGGGAGTAGGTTGGAATGCTAATGGAGATGAGTCCACCTGTTTTTAGATAAGCTTATACTGGATGGTCACTGACATTGTTTTGTTCAGGGGCAAACTTTCCAGATGTGCTTTTCCCTTGTATAGGTAGGCTGTACACCTCTGCCTGTGTGGCCTACTGGGAGATATTTACTGCCTAAGAATTTGAAGGTGCTATAACCATTCTTATTTATTTTACCCATAACAGATGAATTCTCCATTGTGATCAATGGACTTCACCATACCTGGAACTTAAAACCCCTGTTTCATCCTACTTCTGCTCTGAAGTCATGAACTCGACCTTGTTACAACTGAATATTTGCCAGTCTTGACCCTGGACCATCTAGACTTGTTTAATCTTGTCTGGATGTTTTCAGACCTTTATCTTAACTATAAGATTTTCACTGAAAATGGGATGTTTTCTATCTGCATTAAAGGAAAACTCCACCTTCTGCTGTAGTTTAATTCAGTTCTTAGGTTGCAATTGCTTTTCTCTCTACAATATGATTCCAGTACTGTGTAGGTACTGAAACTGCCTGTACTTCATAAAACTCATTTACTCACTTTAGAATCAAAGGAAGGGAAAGACCACCACTTTTTTTAAGCTTAACTTCTCGCATACGTTGCAAAGGAATTTGTCTACACCTGCAAGACATACCACAGACAGAGAGATTTGTAGTCCGGTACTACTAACAATCTTTGTGGGTAATTAGTCCTGCTGTCATTAGCTCAGGCTACTGTAAACAAGACAAAAAGGTGTGAAACTGTTTTCCATTGTCTTTACTGCAGAGAGGAAGAGAACTTGACACTGATTCACAGCTGCTTCCAATGTAGCAATGCCTTTTATAGCAAAACAAAGCAATCACACCAGTCAGTGGTTCAAAAGCAGTTGCTACTTCTTTTGACAGATGTACATAGTACATAAGCAGCATCACAGTATTGAAATGCTAAGCTTTAAATTTTAAATGTTTGTTGTTTGTACTACTATACATTTTAAGATTACTTGAATGCAGTATCAAAGATGTCTGGAACATTTAGAGAAAAGTCAGAAAATATTTGTCTTCTAATTCTTATAAAGTATCAGTACATTTACCAAAGTGTGTGCGTGTGTGTGTGGGGGGGGGGCTGTCAATTCATTTTGGACTATAAAAATATACTTTGAACAAAGGCCTGCAGTTTAGTAACTGTTTTGGTTGCAGCTGTGTAATTCCTTAGTATACTGTAAAACAAGCCCTGAGACACTCAGAAATGAGAGCCATTCAAGAATTAAAGAAGCAGTCCTGTTGCAAGCAAGTATGGTTGCCACCCGTCCCGTTGTCAGCGGGACACTCATGGGTTGAGCAATCTCATCCTGCTTCCCTCTTTCACCAACAGTGGGTCTTTAAAAGTCCTGTTTTCCCCTTCTCGCTCGCGAAATTGCCATTGCCTTGCTGTGAAAAAGCCGAAAATACTTCCGTTTTTTCCATGGCAATGCCGCTACGTCACCAACCCGGACATGCAGTTAGAGGGATTCCCTGCTAGGTCCGGGTGGTGTAATTTAAATTGTAATTGGCTAAAGGGATTAGAGGGGGCGGGGATTTATCTAGAAGAGGTCAATAAAGGTCGCAGCTGTAGAGCAGTTTGTTTTAGTGCTCTACAGCTGCGAAGGGAATTGGGACAAAGATCTGAAAATTCTGCCAGCCAGCAAAGAAGCCAGCCAGCCAGCAAAGAAGCCAGCCTGCAAGGGAGTCTGTTAGCCAACAAGGGAGCCTGCCAGCCAGCCCAGCCAACTAGGCATTCCAGCAGGAAGTAAGCAAGCTGTGATACTGGTAAGTACATAACATAGTATTTTGTGGCTTTAGTTATTTAAAATGGGAATATTGTGCTTTATTTAAGTTTTTAATGTTTAGAGGTAGATGGGGGTGTAGTATGCAGTATTTACATCTGTGCAGTGGTTATTTTGAGATTTTTCAGTAGTAGTTTAAAATGGGAATATATTGTGGTTTAATTTTTTAATGTTTAGAGGTAGATGGGGGTACAGTACGCAGTATTTAAATCTGTGCAGTGGTTATTTTGAGATTTTTGAGGAGTAGTTTTTAAAGGTATAAAACCTGTATGTATATGTAATTGCTATTGTTCTTGGGGGTATGATTTTGGAAGCATTACTTTTAAAAGGCTGAACTGTGTGTATAGAAGTTGTTTGGTGGGGGGCAGTGAAATATAAATTTAGTGTGATGTATTTCTATTGTCGTAGCTTTTTCTGGGTATTTTCTGTTTGCAGATAGAAAATGTTTGAGCATAGTTTGTACTTTTATGTGTGAAAATGTGTGCAAATGTGTGCAATTTAATGCTGTTTCCAGGAAGTTAGGATATACTGTTTGGATAATTTTTCCTGTTAGTTCTTGCAAGTCAATGTGTATGTGGTACAAGACTACCTTTTGAGGGGGAATGTTAACAGTTAATGTAGTGTATTTATTATTCTAGTAGGTACACGTTGCCAACTAGCTGAAGCTGTTTCAAGATTGTTTTCATTTATACTTGTAAGTGTGTGCATCTAATTTTTATGCATTTTTAATAAGGTTAAAATGTCCTGCTTTGCTTGTAATGTGAATATGAGTGTGCTGCTTTTACTTGGGCCTGTTTATTACATCGCTGTGCTGGGTAAATTACTCTAATTTGCTATGTTTTGAGGTAAAAGGAGCCCATGGAGTCTGCTGCACATTGTAGTTTATTTTACTTCTCTTGCAAAAAGTATTTTTAAAAGTTAAAATGTTTACAGACTTTTTCCCTGTTTATTTTTTTGTGGATGCATGCTCAGAAGTTAATGCAGTGTATTTGAGATTGTGCTAAATCATGTCGTTGTTACAGGGTAGTTTGTTTTATAAGTAGCAACGTTTGTATTTTGTGTTTTAGTGGTGTCTTCAATAAACTTACAATGTACTGTTTTCATTATAATCAGATTATGACCATTGCTGCTGCTGTAGGGCATGTTCATTAATAGATCATTACGCTGTGTAAATTAGTTCATAGGTTCATACTAGGCTATCTGCCCTAGGGCATTTATAAGCCTAGCCAGAGTGTGTGTGGCTTTCACCACCCCTTAGGATGAGAATACTATACCCATTAGTTTGCTGTGCCTCTGTCCAGCAGTGACAGAGATGATTCCCGGGGTAAACCTACGATCTCCCATCCACTCGTCAAGATTTCTCTTGAACAGAGTCAGTGAGGGGCTCTGCCTCACATGGACTGGGATTCTGTTCCATAGTGTAGGGAGTCTCTGGGTGATGAATCTGTCCCTCCAGCACGTCCTATTTATATCCGTGCTGAGGTTTAAGTCTCTTGCTCTCGTGGCTCTGGTGGATTTGGATTTTTTGAGGTGGAGCATGTCCATTAATTCCGGGTTGGACATGGCCTTGTATGTCAGGCACAGATCACCTCTGAGCAGACGGTATGCGACTGAATAGAGCTAGAGTTTCTTCAGTCGGGCAGCGTATGACATATGTTTGAGCCCCTTTATCCTTTTGATGAGGAACTTTTGGGGTCTTTCCAACTGCTGCAGGTGTCGGGTAATGTACATTCCGAATGGGGCGTTGTACTCAATCATTGGTCTGATAAGTGAAGAGTACAGGGGTACAATGACCTCTCCTGATCTGGATGTGAATCCCTTCATGATCAGGTGGGCAATGTAGAAGGTCTTCCTAACCACTTTGGCAATGTGAGTGTCAAAAGAGAGGTTACTGTCAACTTGGGTCCCCAGGTCCCTGATGACTTCTTCCGTGTTTAATGGATTACCACCTATGTGGTAATTAGGGGTTACCTTGTTTTTCCCAAAGGGTATGACTATACATTTTTTGGCATTTAGCTTAAGGCCATGGCTCTGGCACCAGCTATCCATTTCTATGAGACCTCTCTGGAGGATGTCTGTGTCTGATGGAGTGTCAATTATGGTGCCCAGTTTGCAGTCATCTGCAAATTTTGTCAGCCACAATCCCCCTATGTTTGCCTGCACTTCAGAAAAATAAATGCCGAACAATAGGGGGCCCAGGACTGAGCCCTGTGGGACACCGCTCGTGACCGGCTTAGAGTCTGACATGGCACCAGCAACTCTAACCCTGTGAGTTCTGTCTTTGAGCCAGTTTGCAACCCATCTTGTGACATATGGGTTTACATCTAAGCTGGTGAGCTTTTCTATGATGCCCGAGTGGGGTATTGTGTCGAACGCTTTTGCTAGGTCAAGGTAGACTGTGTGAACTGCCTTACCCTCATCAATGGCTTTAGTGACTGTTTCGAAAAAGTCGACCAAGTTCAAGAGGCAGGATCTGCCCTTGACAAAGCCAAATTGGGTAGGATCCAGTGTCTGTAGGTCCCCAATGTCTTTATTTATGAGTTCCATTATGATCCTCTCCATAGCCTTGCAGACAAGGCTCGTCAAGCTTATGGGGCGGTAATTTCCAGGGTCCATAGAAGCACCGCCTTTGTGGAGTGGGACCACAGTTGCCGTACGCCATTCTTTGGGTACGTATCCTCTAGTAAGGCTAAGATTAAACAGCAGCCTTATGTGTGGGTTTAGTTCCTCATTGAGTTCGTGTAGCACACAGCCAGAGACACTGTCCGGTCTCATTGATGCTGTGTTTTTTGCTTTAGAGAGAGCAGCTCTCACCTGGGCATCTGAGATGTTTGGGAGGCTAGACTCTGGTGGGATAGATATTTCTCTTTTTGGGGGGGAGGGAGGGGAGAAATTTGCACTGAACCTGTCTGCCAGTATGTTGGCAATGTCTGTGGGTTCAGTGATTTTTGTATCATTTTGGACTAATTCTGAGCATATCTGGGAGTTTCCACCCAGGTTTCTAACATAGCTAAAGAAGGCCTTATGATTGTCTTTTGTGTCTTTAGCGATTTTTCTCTCAAAGTTGGCCTTGGATGATTTTATGAGTGATCGTAGTTTTTGCTAGTATTGATCAGAGATGCCTTCCTTTTAGGGATTTTGCTCTGTCATGTAGTAGCTTTCTCCTCTTGTTGTAGAGTTTGTTTATGGCTGAGGTCCACCAGACCGGGCGCCTGCCTTTGGTGGAAAGGGTCTTGATTTTATTAGGGATTGCTTGATCCATACATTCCTGGAGGTGCTCGTAGAAGGCATTTGTAAGGGTTTCAGCAGCGTGGGTTGTGGTTTCCACTGGCTCGGGGGCCTTGAAGGATACCACTCCAGTCTTAAGAAGTGTGAAGTTTGCTTTTGAGAAGTTCTTCACTGTGGTCTTTTTTGCTGGGGTTGGGGGCAGGATGTGGATCTCCAGTGAGTTTATTTTATGGTCTGATCTCACCAATGAGGGATATACTTCCGGTGTGGAGCATTTTGTCCCCATGTTTGTGATGATCAGGTCTAGTATATTTTCTCCTCTTGTGGGAATGGTGACTAGTTGTTCCATAGCATTTGAGTTTATGAACTCCAGGAACCTTTGGGCTAGGGTGTTTGGGCTTGAGTAATGTTCCCAGTCTATGTTTGGGTAGTTGAAGTCACCCAATATGATGGTGTTTGGAGAGACATTCATACTCTCCAGTGTCTTCAGGAAGGCTGTGTGGGTTTCCTGAGTTTGAGAGGGTGGTCTGTAGCATGCTACAAACTGTAGGGCAGTTTTACCTATGGTTAATTGCACCTGGATGGTCTCTGATGCTTCGTGCGTTGCCACTAACCTGGAGGTGTGGGTATCCTTTATGAATATGGATACTCCCCCTCCTTTTGTGGTTCGGTCCGGATTTTGGGGCCGGAACGCATGATATGAGGTATAACCTGATAGTGCTGCAGTGCTCTCAGGAGCCTTGAACCAGGTTTCAGTCACAGCACAGACATCGATGTTCTCCATACTGAGGAGGGCTTCGAGGGCGTGCATCTTGAGGTTTAGACTTCTGGCATTGAGCAGTATTACCCTTATTTTTTTTCTATTTTTGTTTTCTAGGGTGGTAGGTTTATCATTTGAGCCTTGCCTAAAAAAGGCACTATGGGGGTGGCAAGAGCCTTTGCCAATATCCGGAAGCCCAGGGGTGACAGGTGCAAGCCGTCCCTTGCGAAGCAGCGTGGCTTGTCAAGCAGGTCATCCCAGGCAGACAGACATTGGATCCCCTTAGAATGACACCAGTAATTAAGCTAGTTATTAAAGCTGATCATTTTGTCTCTGTATTGTGGCATCATTCTTGGTGAGGATAGGATACTGCTCAGGGTCAGGGTCATACCGGCCTGGGCTACATAATCTGAGAGCTCCTCTGTCTCTTTTCATGTAGTCCAGGGAGGTACGTCTCGGGTCATTCACACCGGCATAGACAATGACTGAGTCATACTTGTACTTGCTGTGGAGTGACCTGAGTGCTTGCGTTATGTGGCGGATTCTAGCGCCTGACAGACAGCTTACTGTGATCTTTTCCTTGTTCAGTCTGGTGAGTGGGACGTCAGTGTGTCTGACTATGGAGTCACCTATAACAAGTGTGTCTGGCATTGTGTTTGGCCTTAAGGGCTGTGACTGTTTAGCACACTGACTTTGAGAACTATGTGTTGCATGTCTTATGTCTTGAGGTGGCAGTTGCTTGGGTGTCTGCTTTGGAGGCCTCTGTAGTTTTGGTAGATTTTTGATCAGTGCCTCCGAGTATGTCTTTGTGTGTTTGTGCTTGTTTTGCAGTTGTGATAGTTCTATGTGAAACTGGGTTTGTGGTGTGCGTGGTTTCCTTCTCCTCCTGTCTGGTCTTGCCAGTCCTGAGTTGAGAGAGCTCAGCCTCCAGTTTGGCTATATAGTTGCATCTCTCACTAATGCCATACATTTCTTTTAACTGCTGTGGTCTAAAGCTAAATCAGGTCTATGGTATCCACTGTGCATTCTCATTCATTTTAGTGTTTTTTTGGTTCAGTGAATGTGGTTAACTTTTTTTTATTGAGGGGTGGGGTGAGGTGGGCATGTTCAGTGGTAAAAATAATGCATTTCATTTTCTACAAGCTGTGTTAGTTTTCAGTGGCCAAAATGCCCCCTACATTACCTCATTTACTATTTGACCTTTTTCAAACTATTTGTAATAACTCTTCTCTGCTCCATTCCTAGGTTCTTCCGCGTGCCAATGTTTTTTGAGCCAGTTCTTTTGAGTGCCAATGTTTTTCAATCCAGTTTTTTCAAGGGCCACTGTTTTTCAAGCCATTTTTTGTGTCACTGTTGAGCCATTTTTTTCACATGCCAATGTTTTTCAAGCCAGTTCTTTTGCGTGCCATTGTTTTTCAAGCCAGTTCTTTTGCGTGCCAATGTTTTTTGAGCCAGTTCTTTTGCGTGCCAATGTTTTTCGAGCCAGTTCTTTTGCATGCCACTGTTTTTCGAGCCATTTCTTTCGTGTGCCCATGTTTTTTGCGCCAGTTCATTTGTGCCTACAGCAGTATGTTACTGTACCCTACTAACACAGTGTTGGTAAATATGTTGCATATTAGGTAAGTACAGATTCAAGCATGAAGAGAGCAGCAGCTTCGTCACAGTTAACCAGCAGCAAGAGAATGTGCAAGTGGCAGGATGCTTGGAAAACAGAATTCGACTGGATCGAGAGATGCAGTGATGTCAAAGCGTTCTGCAGGTACTGCAAGAGAATTTCTAGTGACCCACGGTGGAAGAAACTATGTCGCACGACATGAGGCAACTAAACAACATAAGACTGCTATTCTTCAAGCTAATTCCACTGACCTGATGACAAAGTGGGCAAGGAACGCAAACCTCGAGGGACAAGAACTTAGGATCATTGCAGCAGAAGCCTCTGAGGTGTTCCATGCTGTTAAGCACAATATTTCCTATAACAGCTTGGACTGTGCAGTAAAGTTGGCCAGCCAGTTGTACAGTGACTCGGCATGCTGAATCTAGTTTTGTTTGTATAACTTGAGCACTAATCCAGGCCATCTTTTTTTGGAGAAGGTTCCACTGCACCCTAGTGGCAGGAGTGTGCAGTTAGAACTTGTCTGATTGAAGACTACTGGAACAGGGCTCAGCTCAGTTTTGAGTTTTTTTACTGGTTAATTGGGTAATTTGTTTAAATCAGTTTGCTCGTTTTCTATTGTTATATAAAAAATGCACTTTATTCATCTGCTTTTACTGTATTTGTGTTTCTTCCTACTTTATTGCATTTATTCTGCTGCATTTATTACTGCTTGTTAGTAGCCTGATTAAATTGCAACTGTTGTTATAAGCCTTTTATTGAAGCACTTGGGCTTCAGACCGGTTGTTTTACATTAAGAAGGCCTGTGGTCTGCACTGTTGTGGCAGGACAGGTAGCTTACATCCTTTTAAGTTGTGAGTTGCTGATTGAATGCTTAGTGTCTGTTATTCTAAAAGTGTATTAGTTCTGGTTTAAGCACTTGGGCTTCGGGCCAGTTATTTTATATTAAGAAGGTGCGGTCTGCACTCTTGTGGGAGGAGAGGGTAGATTCTGCCCTTCTGAACTGGGAGTTTCTGGTTAAAGGCTTATTTGCCTGCTTAAATTGGTGCGCCTTGTTTGCTGCAACATAGACTAAATTCGGACCTGCTGAATCTAGCTTTCTTTGTATAAACTGAGCACTAATCCAGACCATCCTTTTTTGGAGAAGGTTCCACTGCACCCTAGTGGCAGGAATATGCAGTTAGAACTTGTCTGATCGAAGACTGCTGGAACGGAGCTCAGTTTTTAGCTTTTTACTGGTTAATTTGTTTAACTCAGTTTGCTCATTTGCTACTGTTATATTAAAAAAAAATACACTTTATGCATCTCCGATTAGCTAGGGTTAAACTATTCCTGGTGCCATAAAGTCTGCGCTTCAAATTTTCCCTTAGAACTAGCCAGATTTTAGTTTTAGCGCTCAAATCGGTTTCTTTGAGCTCAGCACTTGTTCAGAACTCGTAAGCACTAAATAAGCTACAAATTGCTACAGCACTCAACTTTCCTCACTTATCTAGAGGAAAACAGTTTTTAGTACTTAATAAATAAGCACCTATCCAGGCATGTCTAAGGGTCAGCTCACAGTGTTTTCTCCTGTCTACCTGATGAATCTAGGCATCTTGGGGCAATGCAGCAATTGCCTCATGTACACAGACAACCCTTTACTCCTACCACCCGACACTACAACCTGTGAGAGATGCACTTGTATAGCCAAACTGGAAGCAAAGCTGTCTTCACCCAAGACTGGACTAGACAGTCAAGAGGAGAAGGTAAACACTTGCACCACACCACACTCATCACATAGTCCCTCAAAACCTACACCACCAAAACACACACATAGCAACACAAAACACACCTACATTCGCGAAGGTGCTCAATAAAAATCTGCTCAAGCAACAGACACCTCCAAAGCAGAAACGCATGCAACCTCCACCCCCCTCAACACAACCCAAATGACACACAGCCCCTAAACTGTGTGCCACTCAACCACAGCCCATAAGGCATAGCAACGTACCCAACACTCTAGTCATAAGTGACTCTATAGGCTGGCACACTGATGTTCCACTCACCAGGCTGAATAAGGAGAAAGTTACTGTCCGCTGCCTGTCGGGTGCCAGGATCTGCCACATAACACAAGCCCTCAGGTCACTCCACAACAAGTACAAATATGACTCTTGTCATTGTCCATGTTGGTGTGAGTGGCCTGAGAAGTACCTCTCTGAACTACATGAAAAGAGACATGGGGGAGCTCTCTGATCTTGTAGCCCAGGCAGGTATGACCGTAGCCCTGAATAGTATCCTGCCATCACCCAGAATGATACCACAGTACAAGGACAAATTGATTGACTTTAACAATTGGCAACAATAAGCTTCTGGTGTCATCCTAAGGGGATCCAGTATCTGTCTGCCTGGGATGACATGATCGACAGACCAAGATGCTTTGCCATAGATGGCCTGCACCTGTCACCCTTGGGGTTCCGGTTACTGGCTAAGGCTCTTGCCACCCCGTAGTGCCTTTTTTAGGCAAGGTTCAAATGACAAATTCACCACTGTAACAGGTACAGCAAGCAAAATCTGAGGGTAATGCTACTCAATGCTAGATGTCTAAACCTCAAAATGTATTCAAGGAATAAAACTATCACCACACTCTGTGAGCAATCAGGTCCAAGAACAAAGTTGAGTCCAGTAATAAGATAAAAACCAAAAGGACCCATTGAAGAGGCTATAGTTTCCAATTTAAACACTCCATTTTAATCCACAAAAAGGAAGCACAAGCACTTTCGTAGATACACATCCCACTTCTTCAGATGCTAACAACTGTTTAAAAAAGAATGGTTTAAATACATATCCAGAAACACCTGAAGTAATTGGGTAATGACATCACCTTAAAGCTACACTCACATTAAGATGTTCAAAGCAAAGGTAATATACATCTACCAGCCTATATTTAGCTACAGATTTAAATACAGTACTTAAATTTTAAAATATATTAAAAAAAATATATATATATATATATATATATATATATATATGTATATATATATATATATATATATATAAATGATAATACAGGCTCTACAAAATATGTATAATCAATTACTATATATACCTATTGCACATATTTTCACCTGATTAAAGGTCTTTTCTTTAATAAAGGCTTGAGGGGAGCATATTCATTCATTCCAAATTCAGCATTGGCTCTCAACCTTACTATCTATTCTGCTTCTAAAGTTTCTGTGACATTTTGTATGTCACCACCCCTAATATTCTCAAATGCCCTACTAATAACTAAAAACTTAAATGTGTGTTCAAAATCGGTTTCATTTACATGTTGAGCTAAAGCACTTAAATTGTCCTTCTTGTTAATATGGTAAAGATGCTCCCTGATTCTATCTTTTAAGCACCTGTCAGTTTTCCCCACATACAACTTTTTGCATTTTAAACAATGTGCTCAATAATGAATAAAGAGGACCAGTGGAGTGAATGCTCAACGGAACAACAAGCTCAAAGATAAATAGTTAAAAACAAACACCGCTGAGCAAAACAATGGAGGATTGCAGTCTCATTTAAATCACAAGTAGCTCCTAAATCCAATAGCCAATGATGTAAATAATCCAAGTGCAGGCGAGGTATGTAAAAAGCAGGTTTATTAATAAAAAGAGGTGAGCGCTTTCGCATGAGCTTCTTCAGACCTATACAACTAAACTGTCTGTAAACATCAGTTTAAAAGCCAAAATGGCCAAAATCCTGTCCATTATTTAAAGGTACATGGCTCATTAAAAATATCATGTAAAAAAGTCATATATAAAATTCCTATACACCATCATAAGACAGTACGGCATTTCAAAACAAAGCCATTCATATTCATATCCATTATTGGAATAAATGAATCAAAAGTATGTGTGACAGATGGGGGGGGGGGGGATTTTTTTAATAACATAACTATCAAAACATTGACAGAGCATCTATGCATATAAAGGTTCAAAAGACCCTACTGGCCACAAAGTACAAAACTCTTCTTACCCTCTTATCATCTTTTGGACAATAACCTTCTTGATTTCAGCAAAGGTGAGGGGAACACTTCCATTGAGACCTGGGGTGATATCTGCCCTAAACTTAATAATCCAATGGATTTCCTGGTCTCTGTATAATTGTTAATGTCCCTCTCCTATATGTCCTTGAGATCTGTTCCAAGATCCTGAACTTAAAACGATGCTCTTGACCTTTGTCATTAGTATGTTTGGATAGTGCATTATGTGTAGTACCTCTCCTTGTGTGGTATACATGCTCACGAATCCTATCCCTCAGTGTCCTATTGGTCTTGCCTACATAGTAGGCTGGACAGACTGTGCAGCAGGCTAGGTAAACTACATCTCTGGACATACAATTGCCCTCGTCCTGATGTAGTAAATACCGAACCATATGGATATCGGAAGACAGGGTCGGTTTCTATATATGAACAAAAATTGCATTTGTCGCATGTGGTCATGTAGGGACCCAACAAAGCAGGTGGATCATTATGGACCCTTGGGTAGCAGAGCAAACTCTTTAAGTTCTTTTTATTCCGGTAAACGAATCTAGGTCGAGTACCTGTAAGGCTCTTAATAGTTGGGTCAACTGATAGAACGTGCCAATGCTTAGAGAAAATATCTTTAAGTGTACCTACATCCCTGGTGTAAAAAATGGGAAATGCAATTCCATTGTCCATATTTGAACCGCCCTCTTGGCTATCCAAGCCATCACTGGCCTCTCCCGCGTATATTTCAACAGCACCATCTGAGAAATATGGTTTCGCTCTGTCTATCCTCAGA
Source organism: Protopterus annectens (assembly GCF_019279795.1). Taxonomy (NCBI): domain Eukaryota; kingdom Metazoa; phylum Chordata; order Ceratodontiformes; family Protopteridae; genus Protopterus; species Protopterus annectens. The sequence continues at coordinate 824,452,718 of NC_056743.1, forward strand.
TCTGCAATGCCCGCCATCCCTCTGGAGATATCTAAGTGGTCATAGCCACGTTCCCTCAATTTGCTGCTAAGGTCTCCTAATTCACTTGCCAGATGACTGTCTAGGGGTGTATATCTAGACATCCGCATTGATTGTCCCTTCACTATGTTCTTGTATACATAGCCAGGATGCATGCTCGAACGATGCAGCAGTGTATTCCTATAGCAGGTCTTGCGATAGACACCCGTGTTGACTATCCCACAGGGTAATTTATCAACAAAGACATCTAAAAAAGGAATAGTGGTCTTCGACCAATCCATAGTAAACTTCAGAAAGGTGACAGACATGTTGATCTGTGTAAAAAAGGACTCTAATTGTATTGTAGAGCCACTCCACACAAGGAAGAGATCATCCACAAAACGCCTATAGAATGGTACTGACTCCTGAAACAAACTATTCTGAAACAAGAAGCTATGTTCCCACTCTGCCATCACCAAGTTGGCGTAGCTATTGGCACAGGAAGTGCCCATAGCTACGCCATCCTTCTGCAGAAAAATCTTGTCATGGAAACAAAAAGATTGGATTCTAAAATAATAGCCAACAACATAAGAATCAAATCAACATCATACTTCAGAGGGAGGTCGGTTCTCCTCAGATATGCACCTACCATTGCTCTACCTTCCTCATTGGGTATAACAGAATAAGGACTGAACGTCCATGGTGACCCATATGAGGTCTTCAATTCCAGAACAAGTGTTGATATATTGGTAGAAATCCAACAAAAACTGTCTGGTATCCTTAAGAATGAACCTATTGGCATCAACCAATGGTCTGAGTTGTGCCTCAACAAAAAGTGACAGGGGTTCAGTTGACCACCCTCTCCCTGCAACTATGGGTCTAAGAGGTGGACGTAGTGAATCCTTATGGATCTTTGGGAGACCCTGAATGGTAGGTAATAGGGGATGAACCACATTGAAAAATTCATATAGAGAGGTATCAATAACACCATTATCAAAAAGACCAAATAATATGGAGCGTATGCTCTCAATTGATTGACTTTAACAATTGGCAACAATAAGCTTCTGGTGTCATCCTAAGGGGATCCAGTATCTGTCTGCCTGGGATGACATGATCGACAGACCAAGATGCTTTGCCATAGATGGCCTGCACCTGTCACCCTTGGGGTTCCGGTTACTGGCTAAGGCTCTTGCCACCCCGTAGTGCCTTTTTTAGGCAAGGTTCAAATGACAAATTCACCACTGTAACAGGTACAGCAAGCAAAATCTGAGGGTAATGCTACTCAATGCTAGATGTCTAAACCTCAAAATGTATTCAAGGAATAAAACTATCACCACACTCTGTGAGCAATCAGGTCCAAGAACAAAGTTGAGTCCAGTAATAAGATAAAACCAAAAGGACCCATTGAAGAGGCTATAGTTTCCAATTTAAACACTCCATTTTAATCCACAAAAAGGAAGCACAAGCACTTTCGTAGATACACATCCCACTTCTTCAGATGCTAACAACTGTTCAAAAAAGAATGGTTTAAATACATATCCAGAAACACCTGAAGTAATTGGGTAATGACATCACCTTAAAGCTACACTCACATTAAGATGTTCAAAGCAAAGGTAATATACATCTACCAGCCTATATTTAGCTACAGATTTAAATACAGTACTTAAATTTTAAAATATATTAAAAAAAAAAAAAAAAATATATATATATATATATATATATATATATATATATATGTATATATATGTATATATTTATATATATGTATATATATATATATATATATATATATATATATATAAATGATAATACAGGCTCTACAAAATATGTATAATCAATTACTATATATACCTATTGCACATATTTTCACCTGATTAAAGGTCTTTTCTTTAATAAAGGCTTGAGGGGAGCATATTCATTCATTCCAAATTCAGCATTGGCTCTCAACCTTACTATCTATTCTGCTTCTAAAGTTTCTGTGACATTTTGTATGTCACCACCCCTAATATTCTCAAATGCCCTACTAATAACTAAAAACTTAAATGTGTGTTCAAAATCGGTTTCATTTACATGTTGAGCTAAAGCACTTAAATTGTCCTTCTTGTTAATATGGTAAAGATGCTCCCTGATTCTATCTTTTAAGCACCTGTCAGTTTTCCCCACATACAACTTTTTGCATTTTAAACAATGTGCTCAATAAACCACATGTTTAGTTTCATAGATAGCATGCAGACGAAAATTGTATACTCTATGATAATAGGGGTGTGTAAACTGTGCACATGTATCTATAAATTTGCAGAATGAACAACGTCCACATGGTCTAGTACCAACTCTTATTGGAGTTCCAACACGGTGTTTGGGATAACATAGTCTCCTTTTCAGGGACAAATTATTCTTAAATAAAAATTTTGGTTCCACATCTATCATCTCCTTAACCTGTTTATCACTGTTTAGAATTCCCCAGTATTTCCTTACAATATCCATATACAAACCTACATCTGTAGAATATTCTAAAGGTGCTCTCAGTTTAGTAACACTTTCCTTATTATTCAGACATTCTTTCTTGCTTTCAGAAAAGTGAGGTTTAGCATTAGACTGTCTTAATTTTACAACCTGTTGAATATTATTATCCAGGAATGATTCGGTATACCCTTTAGCCTTTAAATAATTTCTAACTACTTCAGTTTGTTTATGAAAATCATCATCACGCATATTTAGCCTAGAGGCTCTATAAACTTGATTATTAACTACATTTTTTTAAATATGCGGTGGATGCATACTGTTTTTAGACAAGATGATTAACATGACAAACTTTTTTATACTGTTTGGTAGATATTTCTCTACTATTCTCAACTACTATTGACACATCTAAGAAGTTAATATTTTCTGAATGTACTGTTGTAAACCTCAAATATGAACTACTACGATTGATGTACCCCTCAAATCTCCATAGCTCTTCATAAGTGCCCCCCCATAACATAAAAAAGATCATCTACAAACCTTCTCATAAACAATATTTTCTCTTTAAATGGTCCCTGTAACATAAATTCTGTTTCCCATATAACCATTACCGCATTGGCGTAGCTATTGGCACTTGAAGTGCCCATAGCTACACCATTGCATTGCCAAAACACATCCTTATCAAAAATAAAAACATTGTTGTATAGAACCAATTTAGTTAGCTCTACTAACAAATGTATATGTCTTTCTTCAGTACTGGAATACTCCCTAATGAATCTCTCTAAACTTCTTAAACCCGACTCATTAGGTATCACTGTGAAAACGGGCACAACGTCCACTGTCACCAATATAAAGGTCTCATCCTTATTACTATTATTCATATAAACATATAAATCCTTTAAAAAATGCTCTGTATCTCTCAGAACCTGATGTCAAAGGTGGATTAATTTTATCTTTATGTAACTTCGGTAATCCCTGTACAACAGGAATTACAGGATGCTGTATGACAAAACAATCAAACAATTCCTTTGTTAAATATTAATTTCTCATAAGTTGACATAAACGCTGTTTAACATATTCAGTCATGTTTGTAATATCTAAAATGCTTATTTTCTTATAAAAAAATCAGTCTCTAACATATCAAGCATTTTATGTTTATACCAATCTGCATCCAAGATCACTATTGGCCCACTTTTGTCGGCTGGATGTAACGTATAATTTTGTGTGTTCGCTTGCAACTTTAAAGCATTCTGCTCATCCTGAGTTAAAAGTATTTCCTTTATATTTGCATTTTTTATCACCTAACATTTGCAGGTTACAAACTTCATCAACACATACTTTCAAAAGCATTTATCAAAGGATTTGTCATTGGAATAAATGTGCTTGGTTTCCTATATTCACTTGTTCATTCATGCCCTTAAACATAATTTTTAAAGATAAATTTCTAGCGAATAATTTAATATCAAAATAACTTTAGTATAATCAGAGTACCTTCTAGGTATAAACGATAGGCCTTTCTGCAAAACATTAAGTTCATTGTCTGAGAAAACATAGCTGGATAATTTCCAGACTATTTTCTCATCTTTTGAAATGCCTTCTTTATATTGCCTGAACCCGCTCGTTCCTCCTCAAAATTTATTTTCTGTCTGCTTCGACTCCTTCCCCTAGAGGTCTAAACCTCGACATTTGTGCAGTGACAGAGACCTGTTTCAAGGCTCCAGAGAGCACCCCTGCATTACCAGGCTATAATTCGTACCACACCTTTCGGCCACCTAACCTGGACCGAAACACTAAAGGTGAAGGTGTGTCCATATTCATTAAGGATGTCCACACCTCCAGGCTAGTTGCTCAGCTTAATGCATCCGAGATTATCCAAGTGCAATTAACTCTGGGCAAGACCGCAATCCAAATTGTAACTTGCTACAGATCCCCCACCATGCCCCAGGGCTCGCACTCCTCATTTCCTGATACACTGGAAAATATTAGGATACAACCCAACACCCTAATAATGGGTGATTTCAACTACCCCTCTATTAAGTGGGAAAACTACTCATGTACCAACTCTTTTCCCCAACGTTTTCTGGAATTCATAAATTCCAACGCCTTGGATCAACTTATCCACACCCCCACCAGGGGCAGCAGTATCCTGGACCTGGTCATTACCAACATGAGCGACCGGTGTTCCACACCAGAGGTCAGTTCCTCGTTAGTCAGATCCGGCCACAAGCTAATCGGCCTAGACATCCACATCTTGCCCCCACCCCCCATTAGGGAAATCACTGTAAAACAATTCTCCAAAGCCAACTTCACGCTTCTTAAGACAGAAGGGGCAAACTTCACAACACCCATTAAGACGGACAATACAGGTACGACTGCTGAATCCTACAAAAAAGCACTTTATAAGCACTTGCACGAGTGCATGGATCCATGCTATCCCTAACGGAACCAAGACGCTATCCTCCAAAAAAAGGAAGCCAATCTGGTGGTCCCCTGCCATAAACTAACTCTACAACAGAAGAAAGAAACCGCTGCAAAGAGAGTAAAATCCCACGACTGGAAGAACTCCCTGGTCAGCCTCATAAAATCCTCCAAAGCTAGTTATGAAAAAAAAATTGCCACTGATTCTAAAGACATTCTATGAAGAAATATTATAGCTATGTCAAGAATTTCAATAGCAACACTCAGATCTGCTCTTGAGTTTGTTTACACAATGGCAATAAATGTACAGAACCAACTGATATTGTCAACATCCTGGCAGATAGGTTCAGTGCTAACTTTACCCCCATCACCCCCTAAAGGAACCATCTCTATACTGGAAGAATGCAAAGTTCCTGTAATCACGGCTGCACAGGTAAAAATCACACACAGCATCCATGGGACCTGACAACATCCCAGGCAGTGTTCTGCATGAACTACAGAATGAACTGGCACCCCTCCTAAGCACCATGTTCAATCATAACCTCATGTCAGGCTTTGTGCCCACTGAATGGCGCACAGCGACAGTTATCCCACTCCACAAAGGGGAAGCCACCACGGACCCCAGGAGCTACTGCCCCGTTAGCCTAACGCGCCTGGTCTGCAAGGCCATGAAACGTATAATCATGGAACTTATAAACAGACATTGGTACTCTCCAAACTCTGGACCCCACCCAGTTCGGGTTTGTAAAAGGCAGATCATGTCTCCTAAACCTGATTGACTTCTTTGAAGCAGTCACCAAAGCCATAGATGAGGGTAAGGTGGTTCACACAGCCTATCTAGATCTCGCAAAGGCTTTTGACACCATCCCCCACTCTGGAATTATAGATAAACTCGCTAAACTAGATATAAATCCCTATGTCACAAGATGGGTTGCCAACTGGCTCACTGACAGAACCCACACTGTGAAAGTAGCAGTCTCCAAATCCGACTTCAGACCAGTGACAAGTGGGAGTACCACAGGGTTCAGTCCTGGGTCCTCCCCTGTTTGGTATCTACTTTTCTGAAGTGCAGGCTAACACAGGAGATCTTTAGCTAACAAAGTTCGCAGATAACTGCAAACTAGGAGCCATAATTGAAACCACTAATGATGTGGACATTCTACAAAAGGGCCTCACTGAGACAGATGCGTGGTGTCAAAGCCATGGCCTCAAGCTCAGTGCCAAAAAGTGCAGTCATCCCCTTTGGTAAAAACTCTGTACCTATGCGCTACCACATAGGTGGTAGTCTACTTGACACCGAAAGTGTGATAAGAGCTTGGGACACAGGTGGACAGTAGTCTCTGCTTTGATAATCACATCGCCACAGTAGTCAGGAAATCCTTCTACATGGCACACCTCATCACAACAGGTTTCTCATCCAGGAAAAAGAGGTCATTGTTCCCCTCTACTCGTCACTCATTAGACCCATTATAAGAGTACAACACCCCTTTTGATATGTACCTCACAAGACATCTACAACAACTGGAAAGGCTACAGAAATACCTCACAAAGAGGATTACCGGCCTCAAACAGATGCCCTACACAGACCGTCTCAAAAAACTCCAGCTTTACTCTGTCGCATATCACCTATTCAGATGCGATCTCTGCCTAACATACAAAGCTATGTCAAACCCAGAGCTGTTGGACATGCTCCACTTAAAGAAATCCCAATCCCTCCGAGCTACACGCTCTAGGGACCTGTACCTTGTCACCACAATAAACGGAACATGCTGGAGGGATAGATTCCTGTCCCAGAGACTTCCTATACTGTGGAACAGACTACCTATCTATGTCAAACAAAGCTGCTCATTAGCACTCTTCAAGAAAAATCTTGATGATTGGATGGGAAATAGGAAATTTACCCCTGGGGATCACCTCTGTGGCTCTGCTTGACAGGGGCACAGGAAAATAATTTTCTTGTTGGCAAAAGCCAGGATACTTTTTTGGGTAGGCTTGTATAGGCCCTAGGGCTGATAACCTAGTACCTACCTATGAAGAACGCCTCTAGCCACAGTCAGCCTTGACATAGAAAATGCCATTGTTTGTTTACACTTCCTTTTTGATGCCCGTAAGGTGTTTGGGCTGCTTGCCACTTTTATAAAGTTGTTAATGAGAGCATACAGCGGGTCTTCAGGAGGAAAAAGACAAGTGTGAAGCTCCCTTCTCAAATCCTGGAACGGAGTACAAGACAAAGTGTATCCATTGTCCCTCATTCGATTTGCCCTCTGTTTAGAACCCCTTGCACAGTATGCTTACTGTATTTGTCTGTTGAGGGGAGCAATATAATGTGGTATTTGTAGATATCTTGCTATACCCCTCTAATCCTGAGGTAGACCACATAATTTAATATACTCTCTAATCTGATCGCTGAATAAATATTACCAAGACCAAGCATCTAGCAATATTTTTTTATCTCCTGACCACCTGAGAAAGACATTCCTTAATTTGTGGGTACACGACTGTGCTCTTGGGTGTTGAGCTCACTATGGGGACTTGTTGGGTCATTTGGATTTTCATATGCTGAAATCACAAAATATTAAGCGTATTTCATAAAGTGAGACAATATTCCCTTAGACTTTCAGCAAATGCTGATAACACTGCAAACATTTGTCCTTCCTTAACTTCTGTGTAATTTCTGGTATTTTCTTTCTTTCTTTCTTTCTTTTTTTTACTAGGTCCTTTTTGTCCCTGTGCCTGCTGAAATTCAAGCCTCCTTCAGCTGGATAAACTTATTCATTCATTCTGTTGTGTTGGTGATTGTGGGGTCCATCCCTAAATCCACAGGGGTGAGAGCCATCCAGTGTTGCTGTCATTTTGCCTGCGATGACAGTTACTTGTGCCCTTGCCTGTTGTGGATATTTTTACTTTGTCCTAGCTCCTCGTCTGGCAGGGGAATGTGCTCTGTCAGTGCTAAGGACCACTACACCTTCCCCTACAAAAGTGTCTGCTTCTGTGCATTTGCTTAGTGGAGGCTTCTGCCATGGTGTACCGCTTGCCTATCTCTTAGGCTATGAGTGTCACACCTTTCAAATGAAAGTTTGTGGTTAACCCCCCCCCCCCCCCTTGGGGTTGCCTGTTCTCCCTGCCAGTTCTTCAAAATGCCTGAGCTGTTAGTCGAGCTCTGCTTACCTAGACCATAGTCGGGCCATTCTCTGTGGTACAGTAGAACCGGCACCTTCCAGACATTTTCTGCCAATCCATTGGAGACTTCTTTAAGATAATGAAGAGCTAAATGTATTTTGTGGCTGGGGGTTGGAAAACTTTGGTAGCCTGCAGAAAAATGGTTTATCAGATTTGATTTCTTTGTCCTGGAAATCCTATATCTGATAGCCTATCAGAGTTATCCAGCTCAGGTTGTTTGTTATTAAAAAAAAAAAAAAATTAGAAATGGAAGTAGATATCGATGTCCTTCAAGAATGCAACTGCAGTACTGACAATATGGGTTGTCCTGCCTCAGGCAGCCCCTCGGTCGGCCGGATTCCAAAGTCTGGGTCCGGTGTCGGCTGGTGTTGCCTCCTCCCCGACGTCACAGCGGCTGGAGTATAAAGGCATCCGCCGACGCCATCTTCTTCAGTCTTTCTTGCCACGCAGTGCCCGAAGCAGAAGCAGTTCGCAAGTGCCGGTCGGTCAGCTCCTGTGTTTCAGTTACCGAAGTCATCTAAAAGCTAAGTACCCCATTGGGGAACATTTTTTCTTGCCTCAGCCGATGTCAGAAAAAATTGAAAAAGTTAATTGTTTGTCTTGTGGTAAACAAATACCTCATAAGGACTTCCATTCTTACTGCCTCCCTTGCCTGGGCCCAGACCACGACGTCTCTGCCTGTGCTGCCTGTGCTTGCTTTAATAAGCGCACACTCAGGCGCCGGGCAGAATTTGCTGAAGACTTTTTTGGCGAATCTTTCGTGTATATCATGCCGTCGGAACAACCGACAACGCAAACTACCAAAAAACGCAAGGACCGGGACCGACATCCTCGGCCCGCGTCTTCCACCGATACCACGCCTAAGCCCTCCGCGAGTGCATCGGTCCTTTCGGAAGCGGTAATTCCACCGCCCCAGGCCGACGACACCGCATTAACGCGTTCTTCGGTCCCGGAGACCACAACGGTGCCGGTGGTTGATTTTCCACCAGAAACCGAAGCTCTAGATTTACCCGACACCATTCCTGTGGACAGGGTTACCCCTGCATGTGGGGCAGCTAGGCCTCCGGTATCAATGTCCATCAAGGCCTTTGCACGTGCCAAGGCTGCCAGCCAGGCCAAGGCCCATCCTAAACCTACTGTTCAGGGCCCCTCTTCTGATAGACAGATCATGACTCTTGCTGCAGATCTAATCTCTCTTATCAGGGGGTCTCAGCTGCACCCAGACAGAGGTTCTCAGCCGCCTGCAGATAAAAGGCCTAGAACTGAGCAGACAGACACCCTCTCTTCAGATGAAGCCTCTGGGGATTCAGAGCACTCATTTACTCAGGAAGAATCCTTCCAGGCCTATGAGGACTCGGATGCTGAGGATTCAATTCCCTCGGCCTCTCCTCCAGAGGATATTTCTTTTGGTGAAGTACTCCACTCCATGAGAGAACATTTTCAGTGGCAGGGTCAGGAATTTTCTGACTCCAGGAAAAGGCTGCATACCTTCCTTAAGCTACCCCAACACAGGCCTTTAGCTATTCCTCCAGTGCTGGATGTCCTTGATGATGTACATTCAGACTCCAGTGCTTCGCCTGATTCTCTCCCTCCTGCTCCTGTCAAGCCTGACCGATATTACAGGGTCCCTGAAACCCATAAGCATCTCTTTAAGGCCCACTCTGTGGATCTAGAAACTATTTCACAGGGCCCCAAGGCAATGGCTACTTCCTCGGCCAAAAACCCTCTGCCCGCTGACAGGGAAGCTAGGTCCCTGGAGAGACAGGGCAAAAAAGTTTATACCTCTTCCACCCTTGCCATGAGGTCTCTCAACTGCCTTTTTCATATGTTTCAGTACCAGGATTACTTAATGGATGATTTGCAGAAACAGTTAGCCTCTCCTGAGCCTATAGATAGAAAGGCATTGCAGGATCTGGTTCATAACACTCAGCAGGTTAGCAATCATTTTCTTCAGTGTGGTTGTGATGCATTGGAAGCTTCATGTAGGGCAGCCATGACAGGGGCCGTCATTCGTAGACATGCTTGGCTGAAAGAACAGCCTCTGCCAGACCATGTTAAAGTTAAGCTCCTTGATGCACCTCTGGAAAAACAGAAGCTTTTTGGTGCTAATGCACAGGATGTGTTGAAGTCTGTTGAGGAAAAGGCTAAATCAGTACAGACTGTCAAGGATTTCCTCCAGGTTCAGCCCCCCAGATTCAGCAGGAATTGGCCTTCAAAGAATTGGTCCTTTCCGGACTCAGACAAGTTACAAAGGGGAAAAAACAGGCGTGCTCGAGGTAGGGGGCAATACCGAGGCTCCTACAGGGGCCGCCAATGGCAACCACCATATCAGAGAAGTGGCGCAGGGAGTTCACCTGCACCACAAGGGCAATCACAATGACTTGACTTTCACTCCGCCTACCAAGGCTCAAAGAGAAGCTCCTCTAGGCGGAAAATTATCCTTATTCTCAAAGAACTGGCACATTTTAACCAAGGACAAATGGATTCTGGACATAATAGACAGAGGTTACAGGTTCCACTTCCACACCTTACCAACGAGACAAGGCATGCCAAACCTGTCACTAAATCAAAGTTACAAGTTTCAAAGCTGTTACAAATAAAAGCTATAGAAAAGGTTCCTCCACTGGAACAAGGCCAGGGATTCTACTCAAGGCTGTTTTGTTCCAAGAAAAGAAAAGCAATGGAGGCCTATACTGGACTTGTCCATTCTAAACACTTTTCTTATTGTGCCAAAATTCAAAATGCTGACGTTACAGCAACTCCTTCCCATGCAGGGCAAGGGGTCTTGGCTGGTTACTCTGGACCTCAAGGAGGCATACCTGCATGTCCCAATCAGACACAGCTGCAGAAGATACCTCAGATTTCTTGCAGGAACAGAGCATTATCAATTCTCAGCATTACCGTTTGGCTTATCTACTGCACCCAGAGTGTTCACGAAATGCCTGGCATCAGTAGTTGCACATTGCAGACTCCAAGGGATTCAAATATACCCTTACCTGGACGACTGCCTCATACAAGCAGACAGCAAACAAACCTTGGTAAAAAACTTGGACTATGTCATTCAGTTGCTACAAGCTTTGGGATACACCGTCAACATTCAAAAATCAAGACTACTGCCATCCCAAAAGATTACCTTTCTAGGAGCAAACCTGGACACACAATCACAAATGGCTTTCCTCACAGAGGAGAAACAACAGCATTTACCAGATTACTTCAAAAGCCTAGCAAAAGTTACCCAGCTGACCGCAAGGAAGATCCTGCAGGCCCTGGGTTTCATGGCATCTTGCATTCTTCTGATCGCTCTGGCAAGACTACACATGAGAAAGCTACAATGGTACCTAAAAAGCTTATGGTCTCAACACAGCCACAACCTAGGAGACGTAATACCACTCATCCCATGCCTGCAAAGGGAATTTTTGTGGTGGGCTCAAGCAAGCCATTTAAACCAAGGCATGCCTTTCAACAAGGTTTAAGCAAGTCAAACCATTACAACAGGCGCCTCAGATCATGGATGGGGGGCACACATGGAGGACAGATGCATTCAAGGTCAATGGACTCCCACGGAAATGCCTCTTCACATAAATCAGAAGGAGATGTTGGCAGTGATACATGCAATAGAAGCCTTTGGAAAATCTCTTCAACAGGGCCATCTGCTAATGAGGACAATGTTCTGGCAGACAGGTTGAGCAGGGATTTCGTGGATCCACACGAATGGATGCTGCATCCACACATTTTCTCACAAATAACAACTGCATGGGGAAGACCGGACATAGATCTCTTTGCTTCTCATCACAATCACCACCTGGACAGGTTCTGCTCAAGGACACACCATCCTCTAGCCTGGAGAACGGATGCTCTCTCCTTCAGCTGGAATACCCTAAAAATCTATGCATTCCCTCCTCTACCACTACTCACCAAGGTGTTACTGAAGATCAAAACAGAGCAACCAAAGGGAATATTGATAGCTCCAGATTGGCCGAGACAGCATTGGTATCCCTTGCTACTGAGCATAACTCAAACCAAACCATGGCCCTTGCCCCAATGGCCATTGCTCCTAACTCAACACAATTACAGGACTGTTCATCAAAACCTGCAAACATTACAACTGACAGCTTGGAGGGTTACATGACTTTGCCCCATGTACCTCTCTCTGAAAAGGTTCAGGAAATCTTGCTGGAAGCACGCAGACCTTCCACCAGAAAAACCTACTCGGCCAAATGGAAGAGATTCATCATCTGGAATACCACAAAAGGCCAGGATGCATTAGTAATGAGCATACCTCAGATATTAGAATACTTGGCAGAAATGTTTCATAGTGGCCTCTCATATTCTTCCATTAAAATTCACGCTTCAGCAATCTCAGCAAATTACAACTGTGACCCACCTGTGTTTTCTCATCCCTTGCTAAGACAGTTTCTAAGAGGGATAAAGAATATCAAACCTCCCAGAAAACCACCAGTTCCTGCATGGGACCTCAACTACGTCTTGGAAAAATTAACTCTTCCTCCTTTTGAACCAGCAGCATCTTCAGAAATGCAATTTCTCTCCTGGAAAACAGTCTTCCTGTTGGCAGTTTCCTCAGCAAGAAGGGTCTCGGAGATACAGGCTCTCATGGCAGTACCTCCCTTTCTCATCTTTCATCAGGACAGAGTTTCTCTAAGGACCAATCCTTCATTCATGCCAAAAGTGATATCCAGGTTGTCTCTAAATCAAGCAATTCACCTGCCTACCTTCTTCCCCAATCCTCAAAATAAAGGGGAAAGGCTGCTGCATACTTTGGACATACACAGACAACTACGCTACTACTTGGACAGAACAAAGACCACCAGGAAGTCTGACCAACTATTTGTAGCCTATGCTGCCGGAGTGCAAGGAAAGGCAGTCTCCAAACAAACAATTTCAAAATGGATTGGACACTGCATCCGATTCTGTTACTCCTTCCATGGAAAGGGTGTGCCAGCCAATATTAGGCCACACTCAACCAGAGCTATAGCCACATCCACAGCTTTTCTAAGAGGAGTGGCTACAAAGGACATTCTAGAGGCTGCTACATGGAGCTCCGTGCATACATTTACCAGACACTACAACCTGCCTTTATACTCCAGATCCCGAGCAGGCTTTGCATCTGCAGTCCTGCAGGGTCTTTTAGCTACACCATCCCTAGCATAGATCCTACCACCCCCAGCTTGGCTATGGTATTCAACCCATATGTCAGGACTGCAGTTGCATTCTTGAAGGACATAGTACAGTTTTGTACCTACCATAAATGTAGATGTCCGATAGATATGCAACTGTAGTCAGGTTTTCCCTCCCTCCTACCCCACTGCTTTTTTCCCTTGGGTCCATTCCCCCTCTCCTTTTCAGCTGGGGTCATCTATTATGGTGTATCTGTTTATTACTGTTGTGTATGTCTGAAATTTTTTGCTTATACATTCACAAATTTAGCCTTCCTTGGAGGGCACCTGGCATCTGGGGCAAGAAACACTGAAGAAGATGGTGTCGGCGGATGCCTTTATACTCCAGCCGCTGTGACGTCGGGGAGGAGGCGACACCAGCCAACGCCGGACCCAGACTTTGGAATCCGGCCGACCGAGGGGCTGCCTGAGGCAGGACAACCCATATGTCAGGACTGCAGTTGCATATCTATCGGACATCTACATTTATGGTAGGTACAAAACTGTACTTTTCTTACATTCTTGGTCAGGTTTTGGGAACAGGGAATTTTGTTTTTGGTTTTCAGATGTGCACACTTCATAGGTATTTCAGAGTCTGTTCTATTCCCCCATTGTGTTCTTGGAATTTGACCACATAAGGGTCACGAGATTTAGGAAACTGGCCTGACCATGAACTTGACCTATGAGCAAAACTGTTCCTAAAGTATTGGAACCAGGTGATGAGTCATGGGTGGTCATTACTAGAGGTACATTTAAACCCCATTTGGGATGACTGCTGGTGGCAGCTTTATGTATAGTCTGGGTTACTGTTCCAGTTGAACAGTGTCCTAGTTAGATAGGAATCCTGGAAGTTAGAAAGGGCAAGAGAGTTTGCTGTTACTTCATTAGTAATATCTACAAGTGTTTGAGGTGATTAATATGTAAGTTTGTGATCCACTGAGGGAATCTGCATGGATCATCTTCCTATTTCGGCAGCCAACTCATCAAGCTCATTAAGATGAAACTATCAATGAGACCAGCTTGTTGCAAAGCCAGTAAGTCAAAATATGACATCTCGCCTTACTATCATAATGCTTGACAGGTAGATAAGCACAAAAGCATAAGCATTTTCACAGGGGGCAAAGCCCCCTTATACCTCCACACAGCCCTACTAACGTAACTATAAGATCACATTGCCACAGGGAAAGGTAAACTGTCTGGTCTCTTTATATAGGGAACTCTTCCCTCAATCTCTGACAGTACTTGGTAAATGATAAAATGTGGCTTGCCAGCTTTATTCATTTAATGAATGTGACACTTGAGAAACTTGATTGAGAGGCTCTTAAAGAGTTGTCCATGTATATGAAAAGGGAGCATTGCTGTCAGGTGCATTCTTGTTACCGTATACAAAATCCTTAGCTTGGACCACTGTCCTCTTCTCACATCCTCCTTATTCTCCCCCTTCCTTGGCGACACCTTCATTCCAACAGTCAGAACAAAGATTCACTGCTGTAACTTTTTTCAAGTCATAGGTACTTATTTATTGCTCTAACCACTTAGGATAACATTAAATCTGTGCCGTACCCTACTGTTCATTAACCTAAGAAGCATTTCAAGTATTACCTGACTCATTTGCCTTGCTGTAGTGACCATTGCATACTAACAGCTCAGTTGCCGTTACAACTGTGTGCCTTGATCGTAATCCTATTTCACTGACATGTCCTCCTGCTTTGTGGCAGGCCACCACTTTTAATATTTTAATTTCCTCTCATTTTCTGTTTACCTAGCAGTTATACTACTAATACCAAGTAATTCTGAGCCTTGTACAGGCATCTTTCCTTGCCTAGTTGCTGATGTGTTTACAGTCACAGTGCCATTCTGACGGTTCCTTTTGTGCAGTGTAAGAACTCAATTCTGTTCTTATAGATTTCCTACTTCCCTGTCCTCCCTTGTCCTTTTTAAAAGTCACCTTACTTTTTTCTTAACCTCACTTTTATTCTGTGCAGTTGGTCACTTTTACATTTACCCCTTCATTACTTTGCTCTTCAGGAAATTACCTCCTTCTCTTAATTTTACAATCTCTTAATCTGTATTCTATACTCATTCTTATCGCTCACGTTTCACAACAACCTCATAACATTCCTCTTAAAAAAACATGTGCTCATTCCTACTCTTTTACTAAAAAAAAAAAAAAAAATCAGTCTTTTGTTATTTGTGTAGTTTGTTTCCCATTGTATTTTGTAGTCTTTTTTTTTTATTATTTTTTTTATAGAGCTTTTCTCCTTGGATCTCTGCTGAAAAGAGGGCTTTCTGCCCCATTAGAATTTCCCAGTCAACAAATTTAAATAAATTAATTTATATACGTCTCAGATCATAACTTTTTAACTAGTTCATCCTTTTGTCTGTTGATTGACCAGTTTGATTATGGAATTTTTATCTAGATTTACTTGGTCTAGCATACAGTCCTACACTGCCTGTGTTTAGGTATTCTACTCTATTGTGCCTGATGCCACTTACTACACTGTCGCAATGACTAGGTCATGACTAAAAAGGGAACCTTGTAGTCCAGTCTTCTACATGCACATATAAACTAAATAGGTTCATTGGTGGTTCCAAGGCTGTCTTTTTAAGATTAGCGATGCGTAGTCTAAATTTACCAAAGTACTGCTGACGTGTCGGTACCCCAAGGAATTTTGTGGTTATATGGTTGCATGGCTAGACTTATCAGGGCCCCAGTCGTCATTAGCCTAGTATACACCTGTGAACCTGTGATATAGGCTTGTACAGATCAAGCTATCACAGGCTGCCTTTCTTCCTTAGGGACATGGGTGCCAACTGCCAAACCAGGGGTAAATTTGCAATTTCCCATCCATGGTCCAAGTTATGTTTGAATAGGCTTAAGCATGAGCTTTGCTTCACATGGATGGGAAGCCTGTTCGAGAGAATGGGTAGTCTGTGAGACGCACACCTGTCCCTTTAACATGGCCTGTTTGTTGCATACGAGGTTTGGGTCCTTGGATTGTGTATTTCTGATGCTGTTTGTTTTGCAGATGTACAACAGATCCATCGGTGTGGGATCAGAAGATGCCTTGTAGAATAGGTATAGATGATTGCCACATAACAGTCTGTAGGAGACCGAGTACAAGAATAGGGCTTTGAGACGGTCCACATAAGAATTGTTGTTTCTTCCCTGTATTCATTTTGTGAGGAACCTCTGTGGTTTTGCAGGCTGTTGCACATGCCTGGTCAGGTGTATGCTGAAGGGAACATTGTAGTCTGGACTGATGAGAGTCCGGTACAGCGGAACAGTGACCTTCTTGGACCTGGATGCCCCCCCTTATGTATAAGTTGTGCAATGTTGGAATAATTCTTCCACTACAAAAAAATCCATGGTGGTCAAAGGTCAACTTACTGTTAACATGCATTCCCAGATCCCTGAACACTGCCTCAGCTATTAGATGGTTATTTTCAATGTGGTTATTTCCAGGGGTGACCATGTTTCTGGAGAGTACTGTTATGCATTTTCTCACATGCATGGCTCTGACTGCTGCTGCTTATCTGTCAGACCCTCTTGAAGGGTATCTGTGTCTTTAGAGCATTCAGCGACCATGCCTAGTTTGATCCCTGTGGGACTGTGATCATAACTGGCCTTTGTGAAGGTGGATATCCTGATCCTAACTTGTGTCTTGTCAGTAAGCCAGCTGGTTGTCCATCAGGTGACATATGGACTTGTACCTCATTTTGTAAGTTTATTTACAATGCCCAAGTGAGATATTGTGTTGAATACCTTGGCAAGGTCGAGGTGGGGAGTGTACACTGTTTTGCCCTTATCCATAGCTTTAGTGACGATCTCGAAGAAGACCACCAGGTTAAGAGGCATGACATTTGCCATGGACAAAACTGAACTGGTTAGGTTCCAGTGTATGTAAGTTTCCTGTGTCATTGTTTGAGATACATCACAATTCTTTCTGTGTTCTTGCATATAACAGACTTGTGGCTCTGTAGACATAAACAAGCGAAATCTAAGGGTAATGCTACTCAATGCTAGAAGTCTAAACCTCAGAATGCACACACTGGAGGCTGTCCTTAAGATGGAGAACATTGACATCTGTGCAGTGACAGTCCTGGTTTAAGGCTCCAGAGAGCACCCCTGCATTACCAGGCTACAATTCTTACCACACCTTTTGGCCACCTAACCTGGACCGAAATACTAAAGGAGGAGGCATGTCCATTTTCATAAAGGATATCCACACCTCCAGGCTAGTTGCTCAACATAATGCCTCCAAAATTATCCAAGTGCAACTAACACTGGGCAAGACTGCACTTTATGTTGTAGCGTATTTACTTATCCCCCGCTATGTCCCAGGACACCCACTCCATGTTTCTCAATATACTGGATAATGTCAAGGTGCAGCCCAATACCCTAAATTTGGGAGATTTCAACTACCCCTCCATCAACTGGGAAAACTACTCATGTACTAACTCATTTGCCCAACGTTTTTTGGAATTCATCAATTCCAGTGCCCTGGACCAGCTTGTCTATACCCCTACCAGGGGTAGCAACATTCTGGACTTGATCATTACCAATACCCCCAGTAAGAAAATCACCGTGAAAAACTTCTACAAAGCCAACTTCATGCTTCTTGAGTCAGAAGTGTCAAACTTCATTACACCCACACAGATGGAAAATAGTGACACAACTGTTGAATCATATACAAATGCACTGTATAAGCACATACACAAGTGCATGGACTGTGCCATCCCCAAGAGAACCAAGATGCTACCCTCCAGAAAAAGGAAGCCAATCTGGTGGTCTCTTGCCATAAACAAGCTCTACAACAGAAGGAAGAAACTGTTGCAAAAGTGAGTAAAATACCATGATTGCAGGAACTCCCTGGTCAGCATCAGCAAGAAGCTGAGATCCCTCATAATATCCTCCAAAGCTAGTAACAAAAAAAGAAAATTGCCATGGATTCTAAAGACAACCACAAAGCCTTCTACAGCTATGTCAAGAATCTCAATGGCAACACTCAGATCTGCTCTGAACTACAGCACAATGGCACTACATTTACCGAACCGACTGATATTGCCAACATCCTGGCGGACAGGTTTGGTGCTAACTTCACCCCCCAAAGGGCCCATCCCCATAACGGATGATTGCAAAGACCCTAAAACCACAGCCGCATAGGTGAAGACCGCACTCTCCGAAGCCAAGAACACAACATCCATGGGACTGGGCAACATCCCATGCTGCATTCTGCACAAACTACAGAACGAACTGGCTGCCCACCCAAGTACCATGTTCAACCATAGCCTCACTTCAGGCTTTGTGCTTATGGAGTGGTGCACAGCAACAATTATCCCACTCCACAAAGGGGGTGGCACCACAGACCCCGGGAACTACTGCCCCATTAGCCTGATGAGCCTGGTCTGCAAGGCCATGGAACACATCATCCTAGAATTTATAAAGACATAAGTAACCTCCAAACTCTGGACCCCACTCGGTTTGGATTTGTAAAAGGTAGATTGTGCCTCCTAAACGTGATTGACTTCTTCGAAGCAGTCACCAGAGCCATAGACGAGGGTAAGGTGGTGCACGCAGCCTATCTTGACCTCGCCAAGGCTTTCAACACCATCCCCCACTCTGGCATTATAGATAAACTCACTGGACTAGGCATAAATCCCTATATGACAAGATGGGTAGCCAACTGGCTCACTGACAGAACCCATACAGTGAAAGTAGCCGACTCCAAATCCGACTTCAGATCTGTGACAAGCGGAGTACCACAAGGTTCGGTCCTGGGTCCCCTCCTGTTCGGTATCTACTTCTCTGAAGTCTACGCTAATACAGCTGGTCTCTGGCTAATGAAATTCGCAGATGACTGCAAACTGGGAACCATAATCGACTCGCCTAAGGATGTGGACATTCTACAAAGAGGCCTCACTGAGACTGATGCTTGGTGTCAAAGTCATTGCCTAAAGCTCAATGCGAAGAAGTGCATCATCATCCCTTTTGGAAAAAATACCGTACCCATGAACTACCACATAGGCGGTAGCCTACTAAACACCGAACGTGTGATAAGAGACCTAGGGACACAGGTGGATAGTAGTCTCTTCTTTGATAATCACGTCGCCGTAGTAGTCAGGAAGTCCTTCTACGTGGCACACCTCATCACAAAGGGGTTCACCTCCAGGAAAAAGAGAGGTTATTGTTCCTCTCTACTCATCCCCTGTTAGACCCATCATAGAGTACAATGCCCCATTTGGCATGTACCTCGCAAGACATCTGCAACACTGGAAAGGCCTCACTAAGAGTATTACTGGCCTCAAACAGATGCCATATGCTGACTACCTCAAAAAATTCCAGCTCTACTCCATTGCATATCGCCTACTCCGAGGCAACCTCTGCCTAACATACAAAGCCATGTCTAACCCAGACCTGATGGACATGCTACACTTAAAGAAATCCCAGTCTCTCCGAGTCACACGATCCTGGGACCTAAACCTTGTCACCAGAATAAACCGAGCATGCTGGAGGGATAGATTCCTGTCCCAGAGACTTCCCTTGCTCTGGAATAGGCTGTCCATTCATGTCAAGCAGAGCTCCTCATTAGCCCCTTTAAGAGAAATCTTGACAACTGGATGGGAAATAGGAAATTCACCCCAGGGTTCACTGCTGTGGCTCTGCCCGACAGGGGCACAGGAGAATAATTTTCTTGGGTGGCAAAAGCTGGGGAACCTCATTTGGCTAGGCTTGTATAGGCCCTAGGGCCAGTAACCTAATGCTTACCTATGAACCTGTGAACCTATGTAGTTTCCCAGGTCCATGGGAGCAACCCTCCCCTATTTAGAGAGATAACCATTGCAATTCTTCTTTTGGCACAAAGCCTGTCTTGATGCCGTGGTTAAATATAGGTTGTGGTGAGGCTGACAAGTCATATTTCATTCTCTTCAGCAGGCATCCTGGCATATTATCAGTGCCCATCAAAAAAGTGTTCATGGTCTTAGAGAGGACAGTGAGGACCTGTTCCTTGGGGATAGTTGGTGGAGAAATGGTGGAGAGTAGTTCCTGGGGATGGCAAATGGGGATGATGGAAGGGTAAAATTGGAGTTAAATGCATCTGCCAACAGATTTGCTATATCCTCTGGCTCCATATAGGTGTTCGTTTCATCATTAGTTTGGCACATTGTTGGCTGTTGCTGTTAAGGTTACTGACACAACTGAAGAAAGCCTTTTAATTGTCTTTAGCTTAGAAAGCTATTTTTAATTAATTTGGCTTTGGTAGACTTTTAGGCCTTTGAGCTGCTTGTTCAGATTGATGGATTTTTTTAATCTCGTCAGGCAGAACCTGTCCTGTTTTTGTGCATTGCTTTCACTGTATAATCTATTTATACTAGGATTCCACCAGTTTGGATTGTTTTTGGAAGTTGTCATATGTTTATTTTGGGTAAGTACACTTGTCTCTGTGCAGCTGTTTTCATGATTTGCACAGGATTTCTGTGAACAATTCCGCATAGGCCACTGTATTCTCAGAGTTTAGGGAGTTCAGAATTTTGCTAGACTGTTTCTTAGAAGGAGGTAGCTAGTCTTGGAGTTGTCTTTAAATATTCCTTGGTTAGCTGGGGTTCTTGGCTTATTAATTTTAAACAAGACCAGTTTGTGGTCTGACTTGACCAGTGAAGACTTTATGGTGGGGGAAGTGCATTGTTCCCTATGTTTGTAAGTACCAGGTCAAGGATATTTGCACTTGTGGTAGGCATACAAGACTGGCTGTTCAAGGTGTTTGTGTTAACAAAGTTCCCAAATCTGTGAGCCTACATTTTGAGGTATTGTACAATTCCCAGTTAAGGT
The DNA here is from genome assembly GCF_019279795.1 of Protopterus annectens. NCBI lineage: Eukaryota > Metazoa > Chordata > Ceratodontiformes > Protopteridae > Protopterus > Protopterus annectens. The sequence continues at coordinate 824,473,778 of NC_056743.1, forward strand.
TTGAGCAGCAAGTCACCCATGAATATTGTGTTGGGTCAAATAAGGAGTGTTTGTAGTATGTTTAATTGCATGTCATGGAATTCTTTGGGTCATGTAAGGGGGCCTGTAGCTTGCAAGAGTATGATATGAGTCTTTACTTATGGTACCTTGGAAGTGAAGTAGCTCAGTTGTGTCATATTCTTTGACCAGCTTTGAGGTCTGTTCATGCTTAATGTAAATTGAGAGCCCACCACCTTTAGACCCTACCTCTGCAAAAGCTGGTGTAAATTTGTGAAAGATGTTATAGTCCTGCACAGTTGGGTGCCCTCTGCAGCTTTAAGCTACGTCTTGGTAACTGCACTGACGTCTGTTTTCTCTAAGATGAGGAGAGCTTGCAGAGAGTGGAGTTTTTGTTTAGACTCCTGGCACTGAGCAGTAATACCTCTAGATTATACTGAGGCGGTTTAGCTATGTCAGAAGTTTTGAGGATCGCACTGCCTAAAAAGACACTATGATAGTAGACAATGAATTAACCAGCATTAGAAAATCTGGGGGGGGGGGGTTGTCAGGGTCAGGTGCTGACCATTCCTGGCAAAGCAGCGTGGTCTATCCTCCTATGTGGAAAAATGTACTGGCTCGGAGTGGCACCAAAAATTAAGCCAATTATTTAAGGCAATTGTCTTCTTTTGGTACTGGGGCATCATCCTTGGAGATGGTTGAGTGCTGGGCTTATACCTGTATGGAAAGCATAGTCTGAGAGCTCTGTAATGTCTGTCTTCATGTAGTCCAGGGAGCTACATCTCCTTTCATTTATACATACATGTAGTAGGAAGGAGACTTGAGTCTATGCATGATCTGGTGCATCCTGGCCTCTGACAGGCAGCTGATCGTGCTGACCATTACTCCCTCCTTCCTCAGTCTGGTGAGTGGAACATCTGTGTGTCTCAAAATAGTCTGTCTTTTTGCTAAAATGTGTTGGGTGTTGGTTTGCCTTATGGCCCTAACACACCTTGTGACAATGCTGTGTGTGTCCTGGTACATGTTGTATAACGATAGTGCTCTAGAGGTTGCCGAGTATACTTGTGTGTGATGTTTCAAAGAACATTGAGGTTTTGACCAATGTATCTCTTCATCTTTGATGTACAGTTAATTACATTTATCATTTCTCTATATCTTTCCTGATTAGAATAGATCACAAAACACAGAATTGTTCTTTAAAGTGAAAGCACAAAAGGCCAAACTGTATTTAACCCAGAGAATTCAATAATTACTATATACCCTTAACATTTTTCAATGATCAGCACTTGACAAATGTTGAATAGATGGAATGTAGTTTGTAAATTTGCATCGTGTTGTTTTCAGACCGTTTCATCAACTATATATATATATATATATATATATATATATATATATATGTATGTGTGTATATATATATATATATATATATATATATATATATATATATATATATATATACATATACACACACACACACACACACACACACACACACACACAAGGTCACATGTACTTTAGTGTAAGTCTTAACATGGTTTTGAAAAGTTCAGCCAATATAAATGGGTCTCTGGTTGTCAAGGACTTAACACTTCTGATGTTCTTCGTGTTTCACTGTTGCAGTCATTACATTCGGGCAATCTGCTGGCAGGTTGCCCTCAGTCGGCCTGATTAACAAAGTCTTGGGTCCTGCGTCGGTTGCTGTCCCTTCTTCCATGATGTTAGGTTGTCAGGGGCATAAAACATGCAGCCGATGTCATTACCTCAGTCTTTCTTGCCGTGCGGTGCCCAAAGCAGAAGCAGTTCGCAAGTGCCGGTCGGCCGACTCCTGAAACTTTTGATTTTGAGTTTCAGAACCAAAGTCTTCAACTTAAAGCTAAGTACCCCATTGGGGAAACTTTTTCTTGCTCCTTACCGATGTCAGTAAAAGTTAATAATTGCATTGTTTGTGGAAAGCAAATACCTCATAATGATTCCTTGCCTAGGCCCTGACCACGACGTACCTTGCTTTCGGTTTTGTGCTTTATTTAATCAGCGCACTCTCCATCGTCGGTACATTTTTGCCTCTAAATATTTCGGTTCTTTGTTTAATTATCCTAAAATGACGTCGGTTAGCCATCCGACTACCGGAATTTTGAAAAAACACAAAGATAAAGACAGAGACAGGCCGTTGAGGTCCAAAACTGCCGACGATGCTTCTCCTAAGCCAGTCGCCAGTTCGCCGGTACTCAGGCACTTTCGCACCCCTTGATACCCGCTACTTCTGACTCGCAGGCCTCTACTGAGACCCATTTGGAGTCCGGTATGCTGCGAGATACTTCAGCTATGGAACCCGCGGATGTCTCTACCTTGGGTGGGTCCGGAGCCGCTGCACAGACACCAGCTTCTGAGGGTGTATTCAGGCCTACAGACTTGCATATCAAACCAACTCCACCTTCAATACTATGGCTTAAATCTCAATCTGTGTAAAAAAAAAAAAAAAAAAAACGATGCCCAGGCCACATTTTCAGGCCTCTATGCCTAAAAAACAAATGATCAAAATGACTGAAGATCTAATTACTCTAATTCAGGGGTAGTCAACCCCCCCCCCCCCTTCTAAGAGGCCTAGACCTGAGCTTGACTATGAATCTTCTGATCAGGATTCTGTTTCTTCAGACTCTCTTCTAATGACCTGGATTTGTCCATACCTACTTATGAGGATTCTGATGCAGAGGATTCCATTCCCTCTGCTTCCCCCCTTAGGATTTCTCTTTTGGTGAAACTTTACATACCTTACGGGAGCATTTCCACTAGGAAAGTCAGGAATTCTCTGATTCAAAAAAAGAGGCTTAGGGATTTTCTTCTTCTACCTCAGCATAGGCCTTTGGCTATATTTCCTGTACTAGACATTGTTGATGTGTTTTCGGAATCCAGTATGGCCCTGCTTCCCTGCCTCCAGCTCCTTGTAAACCAGACAGATACTACAGGGTTCGTGAGTCCCACAAGTTCCTTTTCAAAAATCCTGTTGCAGATCCTGAAACCATTTCTCAAGGGTCTAAGGGCATTAAGGCTTCTACTGCTAAAAATCCTACCCCTTCTGATAGAGACTCCAGGGCACTGGATAGATGGGGTAAAAAGGTTTGTACTTCTGCAACTTTGGCTATCAGTGCTTTAAACTGCCAATTTCATATGTTAAAATATCAACAGCATATTATTGGACTGCTTAAACAGAAAATTATGTCGATTTCTGACTGTGTGGAAAATAAAGATTTACAGGATTTATTGTATTTTGCTGAACAAGTTGGAAAACATACCTTGCAATGTGGTTTTGATTCTTTAGAGGCCTCCTGCATGGCTGCTGTTACTGGGTCTGTGCTTAGAAGGCATGCTTGGCTTAAGGAGCAATCTCTGCCTGATCATGTTAAAGCAAAATTGTTGGATGCTCCTTTAAATCAGGACCGCCTGTTTGGCAATAAGGCTGAAGACGTTTTAAAAAAGATGGAAGATGAAGCTAAATTTATGCAAACTGTAAAAGATTTCTTAAAAGCGCAACCTCCAAGATTTAGTAGGCACTGGCCTACCAACAATTGGTCCTTTCCAGCTCCTTCCAGATCCTCTCAAGCCAAATCCAGACACACCAAAAGCACCAGGTTTCAGTCCCAGGGGACTCTTGGACCTAAGCAATGGGGGGCCTCCACCTCCAAATCTGGAAATAACAAGACACCCTCCTATGGTGAACTGTCTCAATGACTTTCCTTTAAAATTACCAAGCATTTACCTTTTAGCCACTCCTTTGGGGGGAAAGATTGCTTTTCATGCAAGAAACTGGGAACTCATAACCCAGGACAAATGGGTTTTAAATATAGTGTCCCAGGGATGCAGATTTCATTTCCACACGTTGCCGACACCAAATGGGTGGCCAGACCTGCCCCCAAATCAGTGGGCAGAGGCTCAGAAACAAGTACCTTTCCTCTTAAACATGGGGGCAATTCAACCAGTACCAGAAGAGGAAAAGGGACACGGTTTCTATTCCAGGCTTTTCCTGGTACCCAGAAAAGACAAATCATGGCATCCAGTTCTGGACCTGTCTACTCTAAACAACTTTCTGGACATTCCAAAATTCAAGATGCTGACTCTTCAACAGCTACTTCCTTTACTAGGCAAAGATGCCTGGTTGGCAATTCTAGATTTAAAAGAAGCTTACCTGCATGTCCCAATCAGGGAATCTTGCAGAAGATGCCTACACTTCAAAGCAGGCTATTTGCATTATCAGTTCTCTGCATTGCCCTTTGGCTTGTCTACTGCACCCAGGGTATTCACAAAGTGCCTGTTTCCAGTAATTGTATTTCGCAGGCAAAGAAATATTCAAATATATCCATACCTGGATGATTGTCTAATTCAGGCAGAAAACACGCCATACTTCTAAATCTGGCATTTGTAAAAAGAGTTCTAACTTGTCTAGGGTACACCATAAACGAAAAGAAATCATAACTGGTACCATCTCAACAGATTACATTCTTGGGTGCAAGCTTGAATACAACTGCCCAGATGGCTTTCCTCACGCCAGAAAAGCAAATTCATTTGGTAACTTACTTCAAACCCAAGTTGCCACAAAAACCCTGCTATCTTCAAGACAAATACTGCAGGCCTTTGGGTTCATGGCCTCCTGCATTCTCCTAATTCCATATGCAAGACTGCATATGAGGAAACTTCAGTGGTACTTAAAAAATCTACGGAGTCAACATTGTCACAGCCTGGAAACAATGATTCCTATCATACCTTGCCTACGCCTGGAGTTCCTATGGTGGGCAGAGGCCTGCCACCAAAACTAGGGACTACCATTCACGCTACCCCCTGCCACCCAAACCCTAACTACACATGCATCACACTATGCATGGGGGGCTCACCTGGCAGGGAAGTGCATTCAGAGCAAATGGAACCCAAATCAAATGCACCTACATATCAATCAAAAAGAAATGTTAGTTGTACAGAATGCTCTGACAGCCTTGAAGGACTACATTCTTCCAGGACAACTAATGGTAAAGACGGACAACACCACGGTTGTGTGGTACATAAGCAAGCAGGGAGGGGTACACATTCTTACCCCCTCTGCAGTCTATCCATGGCATTGTGGAACATGGCCTTGAGCTACCAAGTGCACCTACAAGATCAATTCCTGCTAGGAAAATTAAATACGCTGGCAGACGGACTAAGCAGAAATCTAATGGACCCACACGAGTGGAGACTGGAACCATGGATTTTCAACATGTTGACAAGCAAATGGGGGAGCTCAGACATAGATCTATTTGCCTCCCCCTGAAAATACCAGTTGGACAAATTTTGCACAAGAACTCCCCACAAAAAAGCTTGGAAAGTGGATGCTCTGTCCTTCAGCTGGAAAACCTATCAGTCTACGCCTTTCCCCCTCCGCCTCTACTCTGCAAAGTTCTGTAAAAAGTCAAACAGGACAAACCAAGAATGATTTTGATTGCTCCAGACTGGCCACCCCAGCACTGGTACCCGCTCCTGCGCAGTGTCACAAATATCTCCATGGCACCTGCCTCAGACACCTTCCTTACTGTCTCAGCAGGAGAACCAGATTCTGCACCCTCAGCTCCCTACATTGAACCTTGCAGCTTGGCTAATCACTTAAATTCACCCTTAGCATCCCTCAGTAAACCTGTGATGGATGTCATCTTGGAGGCGAGAAGACCTAGTACTAGAAAATCTTATGCTGACAAATGGAAAAGATTCTGTGCCTGGAACCAGTCTCAATGAATGAGCACAGCAGCACCCAATTTACCTCAGATTTTACAATATTTAACCGAGATGCTTCTTAAGGGCCTGTATTTTTCCTCCATTAAAATCCATACCTCAGCCATTTCAGCTCATCTCTCATCCTCTGCTCAAAGCAGTACCTCAGAGGGGCCAAAAACTTGAGACCACCCATGAGAGCTCCAACCCCTGCCTGGGACCTTAACTTTATATTGGAGAAACTCACTCTGCCTCCTTTTGAGCCAGCTACTACTGCAGACTTAAAATTTCTTTCTTGGAAAACAGCCTTCCTTCTAGCAATCACTTCAGCTAGAAGGATGTCTGAGTTACAGGCCCTTATGGCAGTGGAGCCTTTCATCATCTTTCATGTGGACAGGGTGTCACTCATGACCAATCCATTCTTCGTGCCCAAGGTGGTATCCACTGTGGCTCTTAATCAGTCCATTCATTTGCCAACTTTCTTTTCCAATCCACAGAACAAAGGGGAACGGATTCTGCATTCACTGGATGTGCACAGACAACTTAGATTTTACTTGGACAGGACTAAAACTCGAAGAAAATCTGAACAACTGCTGGTAGCATTTGCTGCAGGGGCAGAGGGGAAAGTCTGTTTCAAAACAAACCATTTCTAAATTGATAAGCCATTGCATTCATTTCTGCTATAAGCACCAGGGAAAGCCTATCCCCCAGGGGATCAGATCTCATTCCACCAGGGCTGCATCTACTTCTGCAGCCTTTCTCAGAGGTGTTCCTACCAGGGATATTCTAGAAGCTGCTACCTGGAGTTCAGTTCATACTTTCACTAAGCATTATCATCTACCAATTTTCTCTAAATCCAGAGCTGGCTTTGCCACTGCTGTCTTGCTGGGCCTTATTGCCGGTCCTAATGCTGTATAAATCCATCTTCCCAACCATAGCTTTGGGAATCTACCCAAATGTAATGACTGCAACAGTGAAACACAAAAAACATAGTACAGTTGTGTACACTTACCATAAATGTAGATGTTTGAGTGTATTCACTGTTGCAGTCCTGGTTACCCTCCCTCCAGCCCCCTGTTTTTTTTTGACTATACCGCTGCTTTCTGTTACTATGCTTAAAAGCCTTTTTGGTGTATTTGCTTTTGGTTGGAGGTATATTGTTGTGTTTTAAATTTCATTTTGCTCTCCATTCGGGGTGCACCTGACATCTGGGGCAAGAAAAACTTAGGTAATGACGTTGGCTGCATGTTTTATGCCCCTGACGACCTGACGTCATGTAAGAAGGGACAGCAACCGACGCAGGACCTAAGACTTTGTTAATCAGGCTGACTGAGGACAACCTGCCAGCAGATTACCCAAATGTAATGACTGCAACAGTGAATACACTCTAACATCTACATTTATGGTAAGTGTACACAACTGTACTTTTTCCATGTGTTTTGTACACTTTTCGTAAGAGAGGATTGTCATTAATCACTGTTCCAGAGTCTTTCATATGCGAGACCTGAGTACACATTGCCTCAAATCCCTTAATGTAAATTGCTTAGCTTCACATTGCTAAATCAGCATTGTTCCATGCCTAAGGGAATAGTTAACATAGTAACGGCATCAGTGGTCAGTCCATATGTAGTTTATTGGGGAGAATGCTGTTGACACAGCAGGACACAAGAAATCAGAGGGAGGGGTTATAGGGCTACCAGTGGTATCTCACAGGGGTCTTCACTGAGATCACTTCTTTTCAAACTGTTCTAAAGTATAAACAGTTGATAAGTTGACTGTAGATAACTAGATATGTATATAATTGCAAATTAGATAGTGTGATTGCTGTGATAACGTATGTTCCTGGATAATCTGCAAAAGAATGCATGCCTGTTGCATTAATGAGTTCATTAATGCCAGTAAATGTAGCATCATGAGACTTGGGGTTGGGGGAAGAACTATATTATTGCAAAATAAAAGGTTAGATGATAAAAATGGCACACCAGCATTAATGATGTAGGAACAGTGGCTTTTTAGTTGTTACGAAGTGGGCAGTCTGGATTACCATACAAAGCTTAGCCATGCAACCCAGAGAACTTTGTGGTTGGATTTGCTGCTCGGATTGATAAGCACTATACTGCTTATCTTAAGGGTACGTTTTTGAGTATCCATCCAGTCCTCAAAACAGAACTTTGTACTGGTATGAGAGAGAATGTGACAGATTTTAGTCTGTCCAGGTGGCTAAGGGAACTTAGACCTTTGATATACTTTTTTGCTAGGAAATATTATTTTGTGTTTGGAGAATTATATTCCAAATGGGGCATTGCATTCTGACTGGCCTGGCAGTTGAAGACTTGGGGAGGGGGATTGTGACATCCATGGACCAGGAAGATGTATGTTGTGTAATTAACTTGTGAAGAGTTTATATCTATAACTGATACTCAATGCTTGAAAGATAGCTGTCGAGGAAGGTACCCAGGTCTCTAATGAGATGGTGTCACTTTTAAGCGAGGTTGCATTTATGTAATAATCAGTAGGATAGACTTCTTCCTAAAGACAATTACAGTATATTTTTTTATGTTAGGTCAGTACATCAAGTGTTCTGGCAAGCCCCTTTTGAAGAATTCACTGTCTGTGGGAAATTCCTTAATACTACCCACTTTGCAGTCATCAACAAACTTGGTTAGCTGTAGACCTTTGACATGTTTTCACATTGGAGAAGTAGATGCGAAAGAGGAGGATACCCATAATATAGCCCTTTAGGATACTGTGTGTGACATGTTTTTTAGATGAGAAGGTATAATCCAATTCTTGCTCTTTGTATTTGAAGGGGTAGTGGCAGTTTGCAAAGCAATGACTGATGTAAGGGTTTGTGATAAGGCTAGTGAATTTGTTGACAATGCTAGCATAATCATTATAGGAAAGGCTTTAGTTAGATCTAGACAGGCAGTGGACAGAGTAGCGTTTGTTGATTAGCATCTTTGTACATTTTTAGAAAAAGATGAACCAGATTAAGGAGACAGGCTCTGCTTTTCACAAAGGTGTGGATTATGATCTAGAGTGTGTAGGTCATAGCTTGATAAAGGTAGTATACCTCATAAACAATGCTCAGTGATTTTACAGTTGATGATGATTTGCTAATAGTATGATGGTTGCCAGGATCAGTGACAGAGCTACCCTTGTGGAATGGCACACAGTGGCCATTCTTCAGAGATTGCTTCCCTATCCACGGAGGGACTGTGGTAGAAAAGGTGTAGGACTGGGTGCAGCAGTGTACTTTGTACTTACCAGGAGACAGTTTGATACATTGTGTGGGTCCATGGAATTTTTGGGGTTCTACACAGAGATTCTACTATGTGATCCATAGTGATTTTGGGGAAAGGGGAGTGATTCAGTGGAGGGAATAAGACTGAAGAGTGAAACTGGAGCTAAATTTGTCAGCTAGGATGTTGGCTGTGGATTCGGAATCAGAATAGGTGTTGTGCCATTCATTTTGAGCTTGCTGCAGTGTTAGGTGTTGCTTCTGATGCTCCTAAATGGAAAAAAAAGTAGCCTGCTGGTTACCTTCACAATGGACGTCTGCTTTCAGTTCATACTCTGCATAGTATTATGAATTCTGTGCTTCAGTTGTTTGCTGGCCTGCCCAAGCACATTCTTATGGTGGGAGGTTTAAGTGTTTTTACTTTGTATTATGTTTTTTTGATTTAGGAGTTTCACTGTAGGGGATTATTTCACTGTTATACTTATGGCCGAATGAGGAGAGAGTTAATTTAGGTGAGCACAGAAACAAGATTTACATGTAGCATCTTTGATGTTTCGGGCAACAGACGTGGACCTTTTTGAAATTATTCAGGCCCTCGGAAAGTAATGTTGGTGTTTGGTTGGCTTTGGAGTACTCTCTGAATATGGTAGTTATTTGGCAGGATGTTACTATGTTTGAGGGAGAAGATGGCAGTTTTGTGATCAGATTTCATCAAGGAAGGAAAAAATATTTAATATGGGTGCAGGCAGAGCAAAATTGCTGAGGGTGGGTGCAAGAATGCTTTTATCTCTGGTGGAAACTTGAAGTATGATCTAGTAGATGGATAAAATTGATTAAAAACTGCTAGGCTTACTCATTATTGTTATTGTATAAAATTTCCAGTTATGAGATGGGTAATTAACCAGTATTAGTATTTTGGGATTAATAGGTATAAAATTCAGGATATCAAGGTAATTAGAGTGCGTAGGAGACACAGAGGGATATCTGTAACTGGCACTAAGGTAGTAATGGGAGGGCGATTTGTAACTGGCACTAAGGTGGTAATGGGAGGGTGATCTGTCGTCAGTAAGGTGGTGATGGGAGGATGATCTATAGTTGTCAGTAAGGTGGTGATGGGAGGGTGATCTATAGTTGTCAGTAAGGTGGTGATGGGAGGGTGATCTGTAGTTGGCAGTAAGGTGGTGATGGGAGGGTGATCTATAGTTGGCAGTAAGGTGGTGATGGGGGGGTGATCTGTAGTTGGCAGTAAGGTGGTGATGGGAGGGTGATCTATAGTTGGCAGTAAGGTGGTGATGGGAGGGTGATCTATAGTTGGCAGTAAGGTGGTGATGGGAGGGTGATCTATAGTTGTCAGTAAGGTGGTGATGGGAGGGTGATCTATAGTTGTCAGTAAGGTGGTGATGGGAGGGTGATCTGTAGTTGTCAGTAAGGTGGTGATGGGGGGGGGGTGATCTGTAGTTGGCAGTAAGGTGGTAAAGAGAGATGTGTAGTTGGTATTAAGGTGATAATGGGGGAGAGGTCTGTAGTTGGCAGTAATGTGATGGGAGGGAGATATGTAATTAGCAGTAATGTGGGGATGGGAGAGAGATATTTAGCTGGCAGTAATGTGGTGATGGGAGGGAGAAATGTAGTTGGCAGTAATGTGGGGGTGGGAGGAGATATGTGGCTGGCAGTAATGTGGGGGTGGGAGGAGATATGTAGCTGACAGTAATGTGGGGATAAGAGGGAGATTTGTAGCTGGCAGTAATGTGGGGATAAGAGGGAGATTTGTAGCTGGCAGTAATGTGGTAATGACAGGGTGATAAATAGTTGGCAGTAATGTGGTAATTGGTTCTGTTTAGTTCACTGCGGTGTGTAGGGTTTTGTAGTCTGTCATGTGAAATTTGGCAAAAGGTTGAGGGAGCTGATCAGTATGGATGCCCACGCTGCCACTTCAGGTGAAGTGAATAAGTGATTGGCAGAGTACTGTGGTATGGCAGAATGCCGTCAGTACACTGAAGCCATGTTTCAGTAACGACAAAAGTCTAATCTTGAGTGCTGAAAATGTCACAAAATCAGGAAATTTTATTAAAACTCCTTGCCATGGAGCAGTGCAACTTTATTGCAAGCTGGACTGGAATTTGATACATTTGGAATGTCGAAGAGATGGATCTTGCCTGAACAGAAAGGTATTTTGAGGCATCAGAGTCTTAGCTTTTACGCAGAAGGTCTGAAAAGAGAGAGAGAGATGCAAGCCAACCCTGGCTAAACATGCTGCCCTGTTAGTCTTCCATGCTGACTCAAGTCGAATCCCCTAGGAATGACCATACTTAGTCAGCTGTTGATGTCTGTTGTTTTGTAACTGACACCATTCTTAGAGGTGGCAAGATACTGTTAGTGTTTTTCCTGAATTGGACACATGCGTGGAGAGCTCAATCATGTCTGCCTGCCTCTCTCATAGTGTGGAGTATCTAAGGACATTGACCCCCCCCCCCCCCCGGGCAGGCAACTAAAGGTCATACACGCATTTAGGGTGGAGGGACCTAGGGGCTCTGATCACATTATGAATTTCATGACCAGTGAGACAGCTGACCATGATCCTGTTTTTTTCTCAGCCTTGTAAGTGGAGCATCAGTGTGTCTGACTGGAGTTTCCTAGTACTGGGACATGTGGACACCTTATGGGTTTGGGCTTGGATCCAGGGGATGCCTATTTGATGTGATTGAAGGTGCAGTTGAGGATACATATGTGGGTATTGTACTGTGCAGCTGAAGCTTTCCTAAGTGGCATCTAGGAAGCCTAGTTAGTGATTTTGTACATCCACTGTATAATTGGGTGTAGTGTTTGTTGACTCTGATGTAGTGGCAAGCTACTTGCTGACATGTGGTTTGTGATTGCACATTTTATAAGTTGTCTCAGTATAGAGTAAAAGAAAAAAGAATGTCAATAAGCATGAAGCAGTTGCTACACTGCTTCAGGGTTCCTAGTGCAAAAAGCCTGGCAACAGAAGGGGACAAACAAGACTGCAAACCTTTGCTGACAGGGATCAGTAAGAGATCTGCTCAGACAGACTTAGTTTATTTGCATTCAAAGAATACACCACCAATATTTTCATAACTGACAAGAATTTTATTTTAAAATTACAAGGAAACAAAAGCTTGAAGTAAAACTGCAGTAAAACAAGAGAAAAAAGCTATGAAACCATGTAAATATGTAAACTGTAAAAGGAGGAATCCAGAGTAGTTGCAGAACTACTTTTAGCAGACAAACCTCAGAGATAAAGCATTTCCTGTTCTACTTATCTTAAATAAAATGCTGCTAGTTATTTTTCTCTTGCACACAGTTCAGATAGTTAAGCCCTTCACAGCAAAAAAAAAAAATACAATACGGAGGTTTGCTACCTGGCCCTAACCAAGAAGAGGTGTAGTTAGGCACAAGGTGTTAAGGGTGTATGATCTGTAGGTAGTGACCTGTCTGTAGTGCAGTGCCAGCATTCAGAAATTAATGCCAGTACCGTGTTTGTGCTCACAGTTGAAGTGCTTCAGTGCTTCTTGTCTGTATAAGCTTCAGGAAGCCACTTGTTTGAGTGTTGCTACTGTGCAAGGAAAATGAAATATAGTTTTTTGGCCCTCAGAGTATGAGAAGTGTTTTTTTTGTGTTCAACTTTAAAGGTAAGTGTGTGTGTGTGTGTGTGTGTGTGTGTGTGTGTGTGTGTGTGTGTGTGTGTGTTGGAGAGGGTATATATTGCTAAAAAACTTAGGCTGAATTGATCTTCACATAGACATTAGTTACAGTTTACAGTTACTGGAAAGATGAGACTGAAATTGGTCATTTACTGTTTTGGTGAGTTCCTTGCCCAATTGATTTTATTTACTAATGAGGCATTTAGGGGGAGCTGCCTATGATAAATTAGCCAATTGCTGTTCTCACAATGCCTGTGGTAAGGTGTTTATACAGTTGATTGATCCAGAGAACCACTAAGTTGTGTTAAATTAGTTCAGCTGGCCAAGTTAATTAGCTTAGCCAAAAGTTTGCGTTCACCTGTAGCTTGCACTTAGTGAAATTGCATTAGGAGTAAATGCTGAGGAACTTATTGCACAAGCAGTGGTGGTGTGAGAGACAGTGAGAGGGTGAGAGATTGTGCAAGTGTGTGTGTGTGTGTGTGTGTGTGTGTGTGTGTGTGTGTGTGTGTGTGTGTGACTGTTTCTGCCTGGGTGGTTGCAGAGGGGGTTGGTTAAGGGATAAGTATGATAGGGTGTGTGTGTGTGTGTGTGTGTGTGTGTGTACGTACGCAGAAGGATGACTAGTCTCACTTGTATGTGTGACTGTATCTGCCTGGATGGTTGCAGAGGAGGTTGGTTAGGGGATAGGTATAGGTATGGTAGGTGTGTGTGAATAGCTGAATGGCCAAGCATGTTCTTGAGTGCAATCGAGTGGGATGGTGGTGGTGGTGAATATATGTATATCTATCTATACATGTATGTGAGTCCTGCATGCATTAATGTTTGTGGCTGTATGTGGGACTGTATGCAGAGGGATGAATGGTCTCACTTGTGTGTCTGTGTGTGTCTGTGTGTGTGTCTGTGTGTGTCTGTGTGTGTGTCTGTGTGTGTCTGTGTGTGTCTGTGTGTGTGTGACTGTGTCTGTGTCTGCCTGGGTGGTTGCAGTGGGGGTTGGTTAAGGGATAAGTATGATAGGTGTGTGTGTGTGTGTGTGTGTGTGTGTGTGTGTGTGTGTGTGTGTGTGTGTGTGTGTGTGTATATATACACAGAAGGATGACTGGTCTCACTTGAATATATGTGTGACTGTGTCTGCCTGGATGGTTGCAGAGGGGGTTGGTTAGGGGATAGGTATGGTAGGCGTGTGTGAATAGCTGAATGGCCAAGCATGTTCTTGAGTGCAATCGAGTGGGATGGTGGTGGTGGTGAATATATGTATATCTATCTATACATGTATGTGTGTTCTGCATGCATTAATGTTTATATGTGTGTGCATGCATGTGGGGGGGGGGCTGTTGTACCTCTGAACTCCCCTAACAATTCATCAGTTTTTGGGGGAGACGGCAGGGAAGTTTATTATTCTAAAGTCAAACAAAAAGTAAATAGAACAAGAGTTCAGCAATACAAAGGGTGTATGAGTGCAGGGGGGGGGAACTCTCTAAGTAGTACTTTAGTGATATATAGAAAGTTAATAGACCAAACATTTTGCAACAATAAAGAAGTATGCGGTTGGGGGAAAACACTGAACAGCCCAGGATATGAAATATTTCCCTAAATCATTTTAAAAGTTAAATAGAACAGTAGGTTTTGCAGCACGAAAGACACAAGACATATTGGGGGGGTGTCACTAAACACTAGTGAAAATCACTAAATATTACCGTAACTCACTTGAAAAATATGGAAAAAAAAGTTTTGAAACCTCTACTGTTTGCACAAATAGCTACTCATCAACTTAGCAAACCCTTAGTCCTATGTGCTAACACTAGACACAAAGGATAAACTTTAAATATTAGTATAAGTCGATTAAAAAAATAACAGTGGGGGAAGGCTTCAAATCCTACACCTTCGGCACAGGAAGTACCTCATTAACAGTGCTGTAGACCTCTGCATCACCAAACAGTTCTTAAATTAGGATGGAATTTTTGAACAGTAAGAAGTATGAAACTCTGTCTGGTATTATTGACTGACTGTAAATGGTCCAGCAGTTGCAAGGGTCAGAACAGGGGTAAGGTGAGGTCAGGGACATCCTGTAAAGTCGGGGACAGTTGAGAGGTCCATTGGGGGTTGGCTGCTTTACTTGTAACCAGCACTGCTTAAAATTTCCATGGAAACTAAGGAGGAACACTTGATGACACCAGGGAGGTGGTGCTGCGATAGCACTGTCGCCTCACAGTAAGATGCTGTCCGATTCTCAGCTAGAGCGTCTTCTGCGTGGAGACATGCGTGAATGGGCGTACCTTCGTTGAAGGTTGTGTGTCAGGGCTGGTAACTCTGCACGTAAAAATCAACTACCAATCATTAGCGGACCGGAGTTCCGCTGTGGCGACCCCTAACCGGGAAAAGCCGAAAGACCCAACAACAACTCTGAGGCAATTAAAAAGTTAATAGAGTAACGGATGTAGCATCATGATACACTTTCTGAACAGTAAGGAGACTGAAACTGTTTTATTGACTGTAATTACCTGTGACTTTGTATGAGAGGTAAGGGAAAATAATATACAATGTCAAGGAAGTTCTGTCACCTCAGGGATAGGAAAAAGGTATGGCAGGGGTGTGTGTACCTGTGTGTCTGCGTTTATATGGGAAAATGAATGAGGAGGTGCCTGTGCCAACACGATGTATGGGCTGTCAGACGTGATTAATGCAGAAAAGCTCCGATTAGCACAAGTGATAACATTGCATGATTCAGAGACCTGTAAAGTAGCCAATAATGCGGTTCCCCCCATTGTAACTAATGTATCTCTGAATTACATTTTCCGTAATTGCAAAACAGTCCCTTTTGGCCACAGCTTTTAGCGTCCACTGTGGAACTCTCTATGAATCCCAGGTATCGTCTTTTTTTGTTGTTTATGTGCTCATATAATTTTCTATCTTTTGTCTGAGCCCTTAGCTTCAACCATGGAACCAGTCATGTTTCTAAAATTCTAGAAGTTTTTCCTCATTTGATCCCATGAGATTTCCTGGCTGTTAAGCAAGTGCTTCACTTGGGCTTGATTTTTTTTAATATTGATGATTTTATTTGAGTAATTTTTACATTGGTAGGACAATGTTCATATCTTTTACACCCATGTGTCATTACAGAATATCTGCGCTATGACTTCTTAAAACGGAAACAAGAATTCACCCGTTTTTTGTTCATTTCTTTTTTTATAACCATGACAGTATTCCATGAAGATGTTCTTCATGTTTCACTGTTGCAGTCATTACATTTGGGTAATCCTGCTGGCAGGTTGCCCTCAGCCGGCCTGAATTCCAAAGTCTTGGGTCCTGCGTCGGCGGTTGTCACCCCTTCCCTAACGTCAGATCATCAGGGGTATAAAAGAAGCAGCCAACGCCATTTTCTTCAGTCTTTCTTGCCACGCGGTGCCCGAAGCAGAAGCAGTTCGCAAGTGCTGGTCGGCCGACTCCTGAGATTTTCGTGTTTGAGTTTCAGATCCGAAGTCTTCAATAAAGCTAAGTACCCCATTGGGGAAACTTTTTTCTTGCTCCAGACCGATGTCAAAAAAAGTTAATAATTGTATTTCTTGTGGAAAGCAAATACCTCATAAGGATTTTCATTCTTATTGTATTCCTTGCCTAGGCCCTGATCACAATGGTGCTGGTTGTCGATTTTGTGCTAGATTTAACCAACGCACTATTAAGCGTCGGTATGATTTTGCTTTAAACTTTTTTGGATGCTGGTTTAATTATCCTGAAATGTCGTCGGGTAGCCATCCGACTACCGGAGTTTACAAAAAACGCAAAGAGAAAGAAAAACAACCGAGGCCCAAAACCGACAACGAAGCTTCTCCTAAGCCAGTCGCCGGTTCTCAGTGAGGCGCTTTCGCAGCCCCTGACGCCCGCTACTTTGAGTTGCAGGTCGCTACCGACACCCACGTGGAGTCGGCCATGCCGCTGGATACTCAAGGTATTGGAGCCCGAGACGCTAATCCCTCAGATGGGTCCGGAGCCGCTGAGCAGGCACCGGCTTCTGAGGGTGTATTCAGACCTAAACATCTTTACATTAAAATGACTTCAGCATCAAAGGCAAAAACTAAAGCACCTTCTAAAGCAAAGAAACAAACTCAAGAGCCACGTGGACAGGCCTCTATGTCCAAAAAACAGATGCTCAAAATGGCCGAAGACTTGATTACCTTGATCAGGGGTTCCCATCCCCCTCCTGATAAGAGGCCTAGGCAAGACACTGACTATGAATCTTCAGATCAGGTTTCTATTTCTTCTGATTCCTCTTCTGATCAGAAATATTCTCTTCCCCCCATGAGGATTCTGATGCTGAAGAATCTTTACCTTCAGCATCGCCTCCTGAGGACTATTCCTTTGGGGAAACCTTGCATACCATGAGGGAACATTTCCACTGGGAGAGCCAAGATTTTTCAGAATCTAAAAAGAGACGCAGGGATTTTCTCTTACTACCTCAGCACAGGCCTCTAGCTATTCCACCTGTTAGACATTGTAGATTGTGTTTTCGGAGTCTAGTCTAACCCCTGACTCCTTACCCCCAGCTCCTGTTAAGCCTGACAGATATTACAGGGTTCCTGACTCACACAAATTTATTTTTTAAAAACCCTGCTGCTTTCCCCGAAACTAATTCACAGGGTCTAAAGAGAGTTAAGGCTTCCACTGCAAAAAACCCAACCCCCTCTGACAGGGATTCAAGGGCACTGGATAGATGGGGAAAAAAGGTTTACACATCTGCAACTTTGGCTTTAAGGGCCTTAAACTGTCAATTTCATATGCTTAAGTATCAGCAACATGTCATGGGATTGCTTAAACAGAAAATATTAAATTCTGAATGTGCAGAAAATAAGGAAATGCATAATTTATTGTATGCAGCAGAACAAGTTGGAAAGCATACTTTGCAATGTGGTTTTGATTCTTTGGAGGCCTCCTGCAGTGCCGCAGTTATGGGCTCTGTAATTAGGAGGCATGCTTGGTTAAAGGAACAAAATCTGCCTGATCATGTTAAAGTTAAATTACTGGACACACCTTTGCAGCATGATACTTTGTTTGGTGTTAAGGCAGAAGAGGTGTTAAAGAAAATGGAGGACAAAGCTAAATCTATGCAAACTGTCAAATAATTTTTACAAGTACAGCCACCAAGGTTTAATATACACTGGCCTACAAAAAATTGGTCCTTTCCTGTGTCAGACAGACCTCAAAGGGGCAGAACCAGATGCCCTAGGGGTAGATCCGAAGCGGAAGGTTCTTATAGGCCTAAGCAGTGGGGTGCCTCTACCTCCAAAGCTTGAGAAGAAAGATCACAAACATACAGAAAACCCAATGACTTCCCCTGCCTGCACCAAGCACTTATCTTCTGGCAGCATCCTTAGGGGTAAAATTAGCACTTTTTGCTCAAAATTGACACATCATAACCCAGGACAAGTGGGTTCTAAACATAGTGTCACAAGGATACAAGTTCCATTTCCATACTATGCCAAAGGCAAATGGATGGCCAGATCTGCCAAAAAATCAGTGGGCAGAGGCGCAAAAACAAGTCTCATCTCTCATGGACATGGGGGCCATTCAACAAGTACCAGAGTAAGAGCAGGGACAAGGATTTTACTCAAGACTGTTCTTGGTACCCAGAAAGGACAAGGCCTGGAGGCCTATACTGGACCTATATATTCTGAACACTTTCCTAGATATTCCAAAATTAAAAATGTTGACTTTTCAGCAGCTTCTGCCCATGTTGGGCAAGAGTGCTTGACTTGTGACTTTAGACCTAAAAGAGGCATACCTGCATGTTCCAATCAGACAGTCATGCAGATGATACCTAAGATTCAAGGCTGGTTCAATGCATTACCAATTCTCTGCACTGCCCTTTGGCTTATCTACTGCACCCAGGGTCTTTACAAAGTGCCTGGCACCAGTAATTGCATTCTGCAGACAAAGAGGAATACAAATATATCCTTACTTGGATGACTGTCTCATTCAAGCAGAGAACAAGGACATTCTTCTTCAACATCTGGCATTTGTGAAAAGACTTCTATCATGCCTAGGTTACACAGTCAACAAAAAGAAATCAAAACTAGCGCCCTCACAAGAGATAACATTCCTTGGTGCAAGCTTGAATACAACTGCCCAGGTGGCTTTTCTCACGCCAGACAAAGGCAACTGACTACCTATTTCAAAATGCTGGCAACAAAGGCCCAGTTATCTGCAAGAAAAATTCTGCAGGCTTTGGGCTTCATGGCATCCTACATCCTACTAATTCCATATGCAAGACTGCATATGCGGAAACTTCAATGGTACCTTAAAAGTGTTTGGACTCAACTTTGCCACAGCCTGGAAACAGTCATTACTCTCATTCCCTGCCTGCAACAGGAGTTTTGATGGTGAGCAAAGGCTTGTCAACAGAACAAGGGACAGCCATTCACATTACCTCCAGACAGGCAGACACTAACGACGGATACATCAGATTATGCCTGAGGAGCCCACATGGCAGGAAGAGGCATTCAGGGCACATGGTCCTCAAACCAAATGCATCTACATATCAATCAAAAAGAGGTGTTAGCTGTTCAAAGTGCCCTGACAGCCTTCAAGGATCTACTTCATCCGGTACAACTACTGATCGACAACACCACGGTCATGTGGTATATAAACAAGCAGGGGGGCACACACTCTTACCCCCTTTGCAGACTGGCCATGACCTTGTGGGACACAGCTTTGACTTACCAAGTACATCTGCAGGCACAATTCCTGCCAGGAAAGGAAAACACTCTAGCAGATGAACTAAGCAGAAACCTCATGGATCCCCACGAGTGAAAGCTGGATCCACAAGTCTTCACCATGATAACAAGGAAATGGGGATGCCCAGACATAGATCTGTTTGCCTCCCCTCTCAATTATCAATTAAAAAGATTCTGCAGAAGGATTTATCACAGACAAGCATGGAAAGTGGACGCCCTATCTTTCAGCTGGAAAAAACAATCAGTATATGCCTTTCCTCCACTGCCTCTCCTCCCCAAGGTGCTCCTAAAGGTCAGACAGGAGAAGCCAAAGATGATACTGATTGCCCCAGACTGGCCCCACCAGTACTGGTATCCAATATTAAGGAACTTATCTCTATACCCGGCTTGGACCTTACTTCAAATATCTCGACTACTGTCTCAGCAAAACATTCAGATCATGCACAGCCAACTCAGGACATTAAACTTGGCAGCAAGGCAAATAATGTAGACCTACAAAAAACACCTGTCAGTAAAACGGTGATGGATGTCATTCTGGAAGTCAGAAGGCCTGGCACTAGAAAGTCTTATGCTGGAAAATGGAAGAGATTCTGTGCCTGGAACCAGGCAAAAGGAACTGATACAGCGGTACCAAATATTCCTCAGATTTTGCAATACCTAACTGAGATGCTGGACAAAGGCCTATCTTTTTCATCTATTAAAATTCATGCCTCTGCCATCTCGGCTCATTACAATACAGAGCCACCACTTTTTTTCTCACCCTTTATTAAGGCAGTACCTCAGAGGAGCCAAACATTTAAGGCCCCCAAGAAGACTACCAATACCTGCATGGGACCTCAACTATGTCTTGGAAAAGCTCACCCTGCCTCCTTTTGAGCCAGCTGCCACAGCTGATATGAAGGTTTTTATCTTGGAAAACAGCTCTGCTCTTAGCAATTAATTCTGCAAGATGAGTTTCAGAGCTACAGGTGCTCATGGCTGTGGAACCTTTTATCATTTTACATCCAGACAGTCTCCCTGAGGACAAACCCAACATTTATGCCTAAAGTAGTGTCCAGTGTGGCTCTTAACCAAGCCATCCATCTGCCTACCTTTTACCCAAATCCAAAGAGCAAGGGGGAGAGGATTCTGCATTCTTTGGACATACACAGACAGCTTAGGTTCTGCTTGGACCAAAGCTTTCAGGAAAACAGAGCAATTACTAGTGGCATATGCTGCAGGATCACAAGGAAAGCCCATTTCGAAGCATACTTTTTCGTAGTGGCTAGGCCACTGCATTCGTTTCTGCTACTTACACCATGGCAAGCTAGTGCCTAAGGGCATTAGGCCTCATTCCACCAGAGCTGCAGCCACCTCAGCAGCCTTTCTCAGGGGAGTACCTACCACAGACATTTTAGAGACAGCTACCTGGAGTTCAGTGCACACCTTTACAAAGCATTATCATCTGCCACTCTGCTCTAAATCCAGGGCAGGATTTTCCACTGCAGTTCTAGAGGCCCTCATAGCCGCTCCTACTGCTGTCTAGTTCCAGCCTCCCAACCATAGCTTTGGGACTCTACCCAAATGTAATGACTGCAACAGTGAAACACCAAGAACATAGTACAGTTGTGTACATGTACCATAAATGTAGATGTTCAAGTGTATTTACTGTTGCAGTCCTGGTTACCCTCCCTCCAGCCCCCTGTTTTTCTCTTACTATACCTCTGCTTTCTTTTGCTATGCTTCAAAGCCTTTTTAGTGTATTTGCTTTTGGTTGGAGGTATATTTTTGTGTTTTTAATTTTATTTTGCTCCCCATTTGGGGGGCACCTGACATCTGAAACTGATGTAATGGCGTCGGATGCATGTTTTATACCCCTGACATCATGGAAGAAGGGACAGCAACTGACGCAGGACCCAAGACTTTGTTAATCAGGCCGAGTGAGGGCAACCTGCCAGTGGATTACCCAAATGTAATGACTGCAACAGTGAATACACTCAGACATCTACATTTATGGTAAGTGTATACCACTGTACTTTTTCATTCTTATTGCGTCACCTGTTTAGGCCCAGACCACAACGTTCCTCACTGTCGGTTTTGTACCTTGTTTAACCCCTGAACTATTCGTCGTCGGGCTTTGTCGCTAAATTCATTCACTCTCGTTCTCCGTATTCTAAAATGGCTTCGATAAGCCATCCCTCTACCAATCTTCCAAAAAAGCATAAGGATAAAGACAGGGACAGACCGCATAGGTCCAAAACTGCCGACGACGCTTCCATTAAGCTAGTCGCCAGTCCGCCGGTACTCAGTGAGGTGCCTTTGCAGCCCCTGATACCCACTTCTACAGATTCGCAGGTGTCTGCTGAGACCCATTCAGAGTCCAGTATGCCATGAGATGCTTCTTCGACTATGGAACCTGCGGATGTCTCTGCCTTGGATGGGGTCTGGAGCCGCTGTGCAGGCACTGGCTTCTGAGGGTGTATTCCAACCTTCTGATCATATTAAACAGACTACTTCATTTCTGACTAAAACTACCGAGTTTCGCAGGTCCAGCGTTCACACTATGGCTAGAAAACAGACGACCAAAGCGCATGCTCAAACTCCCATGCCACAGAAACAAATGCTTAGAATGGCTGAAGACCTTATAACTTTAATTAGGAGAAGCCAGCCTTCCCCCTCTAAAAGACAAAGAATTGATTTTCCTTCTGATTCTGCAGACCATGAGTCCAGTGACTCTGATCCCTCTGATTACCAGGACACATACCCTTATCTACCTATGAGTATTCAGATGCAGAGGATTCCATTCCCTCTGCTTCCCCTCCAGAGGACTTTTCTGTTGGTGAAACCTTGCATACCTTAAGAGAGCATTTCCGCTGGCAATGCCAGGACTACCCATAGTCCTAAAAGAGACTCAGAGAATTCTTAGACTTGCCTCAGTGCAGGCCTCTTGCTGTACACCCTGTCCTGGATGTTGTAGATGATGTCTTCATGGAATCCAGTCTTACTCCTGATACTTTACCACCAGCTCCTAGAAAGCCTGACAGGTACTACAGAGTACCTAACTCTCACAAATTTCTCTTTAAGAATCCCACTGCGGTTCCAGAGACCATTTCCCAGGGACCTAAAGGTATAAAGGCTACTACAGCCAAAAACCCTACCCCTTCGGACAGAGATTCTAGAGCTTTAGACAGATGGGGTAAGAAGGTATATACCTCTGCAACTCTTGCCATCAGGGCTTTAAATTGCCAGTTTCACATGTTGAAGTGCTAGCAGCATGTTATGGAACTAATTTAACAAAAAATGTTGTTGCTTCCAGATTTTGCATATAATAAAGATTTACAAGAGGTGATGCATTCTGCAAATCAAGTTAGTAAGCATACTTTGCAGTGTGGTTTTGATGCCTTAGAAGCATCTTGCAGGGCTGCTGTCACTGGGTCTGTACTAAGAAAGCATGCTTGACTGAAGGAACAAATCTTGCCAGACCATGTCAAACCAAAATTACTAGTTGCTCCATTAAACCAGGAACGTTTGGCACAAAAGCAGAAGAAGTGCTTAAAAATATGGAGGGAAAAGCTAAATCTATGCAAACTGTTAAAGATTTCTTACAGGTACAGCCACCTAGATTCAGTAGGCATTGGCCTTCTAAAAACTGGTCCTTTCCTGTCCCACCCGGGCGTTCTTAGCCCAAACCCATGGGCAACAGACCACCAAGACTACAGTCTCAGGGTATGCAGAGATCTAAGCAATGGAGTGCTCACTCCTCAAAAACAGGAAGTGGTAAGCCACTGACGCAGGACCCAAGACTTTGTTAATCAGGCCGAGTGAGGGCAACCTGCCAGTGGAAAAAGTTCACAATGACTTGTCTATCATCCTTCCCAGCCATGCCCAAGTACTTGCACCCCTAGGAGGAAAACTTGCCCTGCATGCAAAAAACTGGATGTCCATTACTCAGGACCGATGGGTCGTAAATATTGTATCACAGGGATACAGATTCTACTTCCACTCACTGCCAACCCCAAGTGGGTTGCCAGACCTTCCTCCAAACCAGTGAGCAGAGGCTCAAAAGCAAGTACTTTCTCTTCTCAGTATCAGGGCTATTTAACCTGTTCCAGTAGAGCAAAGGGGACAGGGTTTCTACTCCAGACTGTTCCTGGTGGCCAGAAAAGAGCTGTTGGCACCCTATCCTGGATCTGTCCATTCTCAACACCTTCCTGGTGGTCCCAAAATTCAAAATGCTTACACTACAACAACTGCTTCCTATGCTAGCCAAGGACTCCTGGCTAGTCACCCTAGCCTTTAAAGACTCTTATCTGCACATCCCCATAAGGGAATCTTGCAGGAAATATCTACTTTTTAGGGCAGGCTCTATGCACTATCAGTTCTCTGCACCTCCCTTTAGCTTATCTACTGCACCCAGGGTATTCACAAAGTGCCTGGCTCCAGCCATTGCATACTGCAGGCAGAGAAATATTCAAATTTACTCATACTTGGATGATTGCCTAATTCAGGCGGACAGTCAGGAATTGCTACTACAGCACCTGGCATTTGTAAAGAGACTTCTAACTTCTCTGGGGTACACCATCAAAGAAAATAAATCACATCTGGTGCCCAGCCAAAAGATTGTATTCCTGGGAGCAAGCTTGAACGCAACTTCCCAGATAGCATTCCTCACTCCAGAAAAGCAGGTCTATTTGACAAACTACTTCAAACTAATGGCCATCAAAACCCAGCTATCTGCACGAAAAATACTGCAAGCCCTAGGGTTCATGGCCTCATGCATTCTACTAATTCCTTATGCAAGACTGCATATGAGGAAACTTCGGTGGTACTTAAAAAGTCTCTGGTGTCAACATTCTCAGGACCTGGAAACACTGATTCCTGTCATTCCTTGTCTAAGGGCAGAGTTCCTTTGGTGGGCAGAGGCTTGCAACCACAACAAGGGACTCCCTTTCACTCAACCCCTCACCGCCCAAACCCTGACAACAGATGCATCAGACAGTGCATGGGGGGCTCAGATGGCAGGCAAATGCATTCAAGGTAAATGGAGGCCAGGACAAATTCGCCTTCATATCAATCAAAAAGAAATGTTAGCTGTCCATAATGCTCTGACAGCCTTCAAATAACTTATCTTTCCAGGGCAACTCTTGATAAAGACGGACAACACCACAGTTATGTGGTACATAAACAAGCAGGGGGAACTCATTCCTACCCACTCTGCAAGTTAGCCATGACCCTATGGAACACAGCCATGTGCAACCAAGTGCACCTGCAAGCTCAATTCCTGCCAGGCCAACAAAATTCACTGGCAGACGACTTAAGCAGAAATCTACTGGACCCACCTGAGTGGAAACTGGAACCCAATTTATTCAAACTTCTAACCCACAGGTGGGGACACCAGAGGGTAGACCTCATTGCCTCCCCCCAAAACCATCAATTGAACAAATTTTGCACCAGAAATCCCCACAGCCAAGCATGGAAAGTGGATGCCCTATCCTTTACATGGGAAAACCTCTCAATTTATGCCTTTTCCCCTCTGCCCCTCCTCTCAGAAGTACTACTCAAGATCAAAGCGGACAGACCAAGGACAAATCCTTATTGCACCTGACTGGCGGCCACACCAGTACTGGTACCCACTCCTATGCAGTCTGACAGCCGTGCCACCCTGCCACGTGCATCAGACCCCCTCCCTGCTGTCTCAGCAGGAGGGGCAGATTTTGCATCCTCAGTTGCAAACCCTGAACCTTGCAGCCTGGCTTATTCCCCTGAATACTCCACCAGCAACCCTCAGCAAACAGGTGCTGGATGTCATCCTTGAGGCCAGAAGGCCTAGTACTAGGAAATCCTATTCAGAAAAGTGGAAAAAATACTGTTCTTGGAGCCATTCTCAAGGAAAGGACACAGCCGTGCCCACCTTACCTCAAATTGTAGATTACCTAGCAGAGCTGCTCCACAAAGGCCTGTCCGTCTCATCAATTAAAATTCATGCCTCGGCCATCTCAGCTCATTAGAATACTGAGCCCACCTCTCTTTTCTCACCCTCTGATCAAACAGTTCCTGAGAGGAGCTAACAATTTAAGACCCCCGAGGAGAGCTCCCACCCCTGTGTGGGTCCTTAACTTTGTACTAGAGAAGCTCACGCTTTCCCCTTTTGAGCCTGCTGCTATAGCAGAATTAAAATTCTTATCTTGGAAAACAGCCTTACTGCTAGCTATCACTTCAGCAAGAAGAGTGTCTGAGTTGCAGGCAATAATGGCTGTGGAACTCTTCATTATTTTCCATGCTGACAAGGTTTCCCTCAGGACTAACCCATCATTTATGCCCAAGGTGGTATCCAGTGTGGCTTTAAACCAATTGTTTGGCACAAAAGCAGAAGTTGTTCTTAAAAAGATGGAGGGAAGAGCTAAATCTAGCAAACTATTAAAGATTTCTTACAGGTACAGCCACATAGATTCAGTAACCTAGATCCTGCACACCTTAGACGTGCACAGACAGCTCAGGTTCTACCTTGACAGGACTAAGCCTTTCAGAAAGTCTGACCAGCTGCTAGTCATCTTTGCTACAGGGGCAGAGGACAAGACCATGTCAAAGCAAACCATTTCCAAATGGGTAACACAGCATCCATTTCTCCTACAAACACCATGGAAAACCTACCCCACAGGGGATCAGAACTTATTCCACTAGGGCTACCTCAACCTCTACAGAATTTCTCAGGGGAGTCCCTACCAGGGACATCCTGGAAGCTGCAACCTGGAGTTCTGTACACACCTTCACCAAGCATTATGACTTGCCTGTCTTTTTTTCTAAATCCAGCGCTGGATTTGCCACAGCAGTCTTACAAGCTCAGCTAGCCAGCCCTAGTACTTCTTGACTGCCTCCATCCTTCCTTAGCTTTGGAAATCAACCCAAGTATGATGACTGCAACAGTGAAACACGAAGAACATTGTACAGTTGTGTACACTTACCATAAATGTAGATGTTAGAGTGTGTTCACTGTTGCAGTCCTGGTTACCCTCCCTCCAGCCCCCTGACTTTTCTATGCTTTCTACCTAGCCTCTTTTTGGCCATATCTTATAGCTATGGTATTTACTTTTTACTGGAGGTGTTCCACACCATGTAATTGCTTCCTGTTTTGGGGCCTCCTGATATCTGGGGCAAGAAAAACTGATGTATTGGCATCAGCTGCATGTTTTATACCCCTGACGACCTGATGTCATGGAAGAGACAACAGCATCTGACACAGAAATCCCAAGACTCTGGTATTTGTGCTGACTGAGGGCTACATGCAGGCAGATAACCCAAGTGTGATGACTGCAACAGTGAATACACTGGAACATCTACATTTATGGTAAGTGTACACAACTGTACTTTGTTCCTCTAAATGCAAATTTCATCCTGTGTACTCCACTTTAGTATTATGTTGCATATTTATTTTTATATATTTAGACATTTTTGTTTGCTATTTCCTTTCATACTGTTCATTACATCCAGTTTACTAAGCTGCATGTGCTGTCATAAGTTAAGGTTTTGTTCATTTGAAGCAAAACTGTTTCCAAAGAAAATCATATTTTTTGTATCCTTAGTATCCTGATGATAAGCGATTAAATGGCTTGGCGAAACAACTCGACTGGGATGTCCGGAAGATCCAGCGCTGGTTTAGGCAAAGGCGGAACCAGGACAAACCAAGCACACTTACTAAATTCTGTGAAAGCATGTAGGTTGTTATAATTTTGCTATTTCCTTGCTGTATAATTTTGCTATTTCCTTGCTGTTTAGTAATAGAGCAGTACCGATTTAAGAGTTTTCTGAAGGAAAACTGTTACTGATATCAGTTTGTGTATAAGGTTTGTTGCTTCACTTTTCTTTTTTATAGCCTACTCCTTTGAGGCACACTTTTGAACTTCATGATGTCCTTGTATTCATTTTGCTGTATTCACAACCTCTGTGTTAACCTCCGCCTAGCGACCCAAACCATCCAGCCAGGATACAAAAGCTTTAGTCACTGCAAGGTACGTGGGACGTCTGATGTTGGTCGTAAGGAGTGTGGGCCTTAAAAGTGGCGTCTTCTTTGCCGCCAGTCGAATGTCAGTTCATTCTGCAGTTTCTGTTGCCTGATTCTGCGAATTTAAAATAAGTGACCCATTGGGGCCTTTTTTGTTGTTCTTGTTTTGGCCACTGCATGCCTGCTCAGGTTCATGCCCTCTAGGAAAGGAAAGTGTAGGTGTGAAAGTCAGATCCCCCACAAGGCCACCTTGGACATCAAAGATGCATATCTGTATATCCCCATAAGGTCCAAATACAGGAAATATTTATGCTTCTCTGTGGGTTCCCACACATTTTCAGTTCTGTGCTTTACCCTTTGGACTAGCTGCTGCTCCAAGGGTGTCTGGCTCCAGTTGTAGCTTATTGCAGGGTCCAAGGGATTCAAGTTTTCCCATACCTAGACAACCTCCTGATCCAGGCAGATTGCTACAGTTGTCTACAGAACCAACTCCAGACAGTCATTGGTGTTCTGCAGTCCCTGGATTTCACATCACTTTTCCCAAATCCAACATAAACCCCTCCCAGGACCAAGTTTTCCTGGGCTGCAGAATTAGGATGGATGTTATGAGGGCATTCCTCCCACCCCAAAAGGTGGAAAGCCTGAAGGAAAACCTACTGTCTGTCCTCAACACCCTGGGTATGACAGCAAGAGAATATCTCATACATGTTCTTTGTGTTTAACTGTTGCAGTCATTACAATTGGGCTATCTGCCTGCAGGTAGCCCTCAGCCGGCCTAAATACCAGAGTCTTGGATTCCTGCGTCAGATGCTGTTTCCTCTTCCATGACGTCAGGTCATCAGGGGTATAAAACATGCAGCTGATGCCATTACATCAGTCTTTCTTGCCGCTCATTGCTGAAGCAGTTCGCAAGTGCCGGTCGGCCGACTCCTGAAATTTTCATTTTCGAGTTTCAGAACCGAAGTCTTCAAAAAAGCTAAGTACCCAGTTGGGGATCCTTTTTCTTGCTCTTAAACTGATGTCAGTAAAAGTTAACAGTTGTATTACCTGTGGAAAGCAAATACCTCATAAAGATTTTCATTCGTATTGCATTCCTTGCTTAGGCCCAGACCACGACGTCCCTTGCTGTCGGTTTTGTGCCTTATTCAACCCCCAACTATTTGTCATCTGGCTGTTTTTGCAGCAAATTATTTTGGTACACGGTTTAACTATCCAGATATGGCTTCAGTAAGCCATCTGACTACCGTTATTCCAAAAAAACGTAAAGATAAAAACAGACACACACCGCACAGGTCCAAAACTGCAGACGACACTTCAGTTAAGCTAGTCGCCAGTTCGCCGGTACTCAGTGAGGCGCTTCCGCAGCCCCTGATACCAGCTACTTCAGATTCGCAGGTCTCTGCTGAGACCCTTTCGGAGTCCAGTATGCAGCGAGATGCTTCTTTGACTATGGAACCTGTGTATGTCTCTACCTTGGATGGGTCTGGAGCCGCTGTGCAGGCACCGGCTTCTGAGGGTGTATTCAGGCCTTCAGACTTGCATTTCAAACCGGCACCATCTTCTTAAAACTAAAACTAAAACTCGACCCACGCCTTGAAAACAAACGTCCAAACCGCATGCTCAGGCCCATATGCCTAAAAAACAAATGATAAGAATGGCTGATGACCTTATTATTTTAATTAGGGGAAGCCAGCCTTCCCCCTGTAAGAGACCTAGAACTGATTTTCCTTCTGATTCTTCTGATCAGGATTCTGGAATTTCTGTTTCTTCTGATTACCAGGATTTGCCCTTATCTACCATTGAGGATGCTGATGCAGAGGATTCCAGTCCCTTTGCTTCCCCTCCAGAATTTTCTTTTGGTGAAACCTTGCACTCTCTTAGGGAGCATTTCCGCTGGGAAAGCCAGGATTACTCCGACTCCAAAAAGAGGCTTAGGGAATTCTTACTCCTACCTCAACATTGGCCTTTAGCTAGCCCTCCTGTCCTGGACATTGTAGATGATGCCGTCTTGGAATCTAGCCTGGCCCCAGACACTTTACCTCCAGCTCCAAGGAAACCAGATGGGTATTACAGAGTACCTGACTCTCACAAGTTCCTCTTCAAGAAGCCTACTGCGGATCCAGAGACCATTTCCCAAGGACCAAAAGGCATTAAGGCTACTACTGCCAAAAACCCTACCCCCCTCTGATAGAGATTCCAGGGCCTTGGACAGATGGGGTAAGAAGGTATACACTTCTGCTAGTTTGGCCATTAGAGCCTTAAACTGCCAGTTTCATATGTTAAAGCATCAACAACATATAATGGGACTTCTTAAACAGAAAATGATGTTGATTCCTGACTGTGTTGAACATAAAGAATTGCAAGATTTAATGCATTCTACGGAACAAGTTGGTAAACATACTTTGCAATGTGTTTTTGACTCTCTATTAGCATCTTGCAGGGCTGCTGTCACTGGGTCTGTACTTAAAAGGCATGCTTGGCTAAAGGAGCAAAACTTGCTAGATCATGTTAAAGCTAAATTACTGGATGCTCCCTTAAACCAATACTGCCTGTTTGGCAACAAAGCAGAAGAAGTCCTTAAAAAGATGGATGAAAAATCTAACTCTATGCAAACTGTTAAATATTTCCTGCTAGTACAGCCTCCCAGATTTAGTAGGCATTAGCCTTCTAAGAATTGGTCCTTTTCAGTCTCTTCCAGGCCTTCTCAGCCCAAACCCAGGAACAGCAGATCACCTAGGCTACAGTCTCAAGGTACATGCAGGCCTAAGCAGTGGGGGGCTCCCACTTCCAAAGCTAGAAGTAGTAAGACTCCCCCTATGGAAAAATGCCACAATGACTTAACCCTTCCAAGCCCTGCTCAACTGCCTGCTCCCTTAGGGGGAAAGATCACCCTGCATGCAAAAAACTGGGAAATCATTACCCAGGACAAATGGGTTTTAAATGTAGTTTTCCAAGGATACAGATTCCACTTCCACACCTTACCAACCCCAAACGGTTGGCCAGACCTATCCCCAGATCAGTGGGCAGAGGCTCAACAGCAGGTTCTCTGTCTTCTAAGTGTCAGGACTATTCAACCTGTCCCAGCAGAAGAAAGGGGACAAGGTTTTTGCACAAGACTTTTCCTGGTACCCAGAAAAGACAGCTCCTGGAGTCCTCTCCTGGACTTCTCCATTCTAAACACCTTTTTGGTAATCCCAAAGTTCAAAATGCTAACACTTAAACAGCTGCTTCCTATGCTAGGCAAAGATGCCTGGTTGGCAACCTTAGACTTAAAGGAAGCTTACCTGCACATTCCAATAAGGGAATTTTGCAGGAAATACCTACGCTTCAGAGCAGGCATCATGCACTATCAGTTCTCTGCACTTCCCTTTGGCTTATCTACTGTGTCCAGGGTATTCACAAAGTATCTAGCTCCAGCCATTGCATTTTGCAGGCAGAGAAATATTCAAGTAGAATGCAGAGAAGAGTAGCAGGAAGCCAGAACATGCTATTAAAACATCTGGCATTTGTAAAGAAACTGCTAACCTCACTGGAGTACACCATAAACGAAAATAAATCTCATCTAGTACCCTGACAACAAATTGTATTCCTAGGAGCAAGCTTGACACAACTTCCCAGATGGCTTACCTCATGCCAGAGAAACAAGTTTATTTGACAGCCTACTTCAAACTACTGGCCACAAAGACCCAGCTATCTGCAATGAAAATCCTGCAAGCCCTGGGGTTCATGGCGTCTTGCATTCTTCTAATTCCATATGCAAGACTGCATATGAGGAAACTACAAGGGTATCCAAAAAGCCTATGGTGTCAACAGTCTCAGGACCTGGAATCAATGACTCCTGTCATTCCTTGTATAAAGACAGAGTTCCTTTGGTGGGCAGAGGCCTGCCACCTCAACAAAGGGGTCCCTTTCAATCTACCCCCTGCCGCCCAAATGCTGACTTCAGAAGCATCAGACTATGCATGGGGGGCTTACTTGGCAGGGAGGTGCCTTCAGGGCAAATGGAACCTGAGTCAGATGCACCTGCATATCAACCAAAAAGAAATGTTAGCTGTACATAATTCCCTGGCAGCCTTCAGAGACCACATCCTTCCAAGACAATTATTGGTAAAGACAGACAACACCGTAGTTATGTGGTACATAAACAAGCAGGGGGAACACACTCGTACCCTTTCTGCAGACTAGCCATGGCTCTGTGGAACACAGCCTTGAGCTACCAAGTGCACCTACAAGCTGAATTCCTGCCAAACAAGCAAAATTCACTGGCAGATGACCTAAGCAGAAATCTCATGGAGCCACACGAATGGAAACTGGAACTAAAAATATTCAACCTCTTGAACAAATGGGGGACTCCAGAGATGGACCTGTTTGCCTCCCCTCAGAACTACCAATTGGAAAAATTCTGCACAAGGACTCCCCACAGTCAAGCTTGGAAAGTGGATGCCCTGTCCTTTACCTGGGAAAGCCTCTCTGTTTATGCTTTTCCCCCTCTGCCTCTCCTCTCGAAGGTTCTGCTAAAGATCAAACAGGACAAACCAAGGACAATACTGATTGCGCCAGACTGGCCTCGCCAGCACTGGTACCCCCTCTTGCCGCAGTATGATACTGCTGGATCCATGGCACCTACCTCAAACACCTTCACTGCTGTCCCAGCAGGCGGGCCAGATTCTGCTCCCTCAGCTTCAAACCCTGAACCTTGCAGCCTGGCTAATTCCTTGAGCTCTCCAATAGCATCCCTCAGTAAGCAGGTGCTAGATGTCATTCTGGAAGCAAGGAGACCTAGTACTAGAAAATCCTATGCTGAAAAGTGGAAAAGATACTGTTCATGGAGCCATACTCAGGGGATGGGCACTATGGTGCCCAGCTTACCTCATATTCTTCACTACTTAACAGAAATTCTCCACAGGGGCATATCCTTATCGTCAATTAAAATTCATGCCTCTGCCTTTTCAGCACATTATAATACTAAACCACCCCTCTTCTCTCACCCCCTCTTTCCCTCCAGTAGAGCTCTTTTGAATGTGTACCTTTAACTCCTAGTGGGCGTGACTTCAGCATTTAAAAATTGAAGTTATCACCTTACATTATTAACAAATACCCATTGACAGAGGTCATATATCAATACAATTTTGTATGCTATCATGTATGCTTCAAGATAAAAATTTCTGATACCTTGTATGTAACATGGTTTTGGAATTGTTAATGCAAATATGAACAGGCAATATTTGATGCTTAGAGGAGCAGTGGGGTGTAACTGCAGAAACGCCTGGAGATGTCATTCAATTCCTCAGAGGGGCTAAAAATTTAAGACCCCCCCCCCCCCATTTGAGCCCCTACTCCAACCTGGGACCTTAACTTTGTATTGGAAAAGCTCACTCTCCCTCCATTTGAACCAGCTGCTACTGCAGAGTTGAAATTCCTTTCTTGGAAAGCAGCCTTCCTTGTAGCCATCACTTCAACAAAAAGAGTGTCTGAATTACAGGCCTTCATGGCAGTGGAGGCCTTCATTATCTTCCATGCAGACAGGGTTTCCCTCAGGACCAGTCCTTCCTTTATGCCCAAGGTGGTGTCTAGTGTGACCTTAAATCAGTCCATTCATTTGCCTACTTTTTTCTCGAATCCACAAAACAAAGGAGAGAGAATACTGCACTCTTTGGACGTGCACAGACAACTTAGATTTTATTTGTACAAGACTAAGTCTCTCAGAAAATCTGAACAGCTGCTAGTTGGCTTTTCTGCAGGGTCAGAGGGGAAGGCCATTTCAAAGCAAACCATTTCTAAATGGATAGCCCATTACATTAATTTCTGCTATAAGCACCATGGAAAACCTACCCCACAGGGGTTTAGACCACGTTCCACCAGTGCTGCATCTACCTCTACAGCCTTTCTCTGAAGAGTCCCTACCAGGGACATCCTAGAAGCTGCTACCTGGAGCTCTGTACATACCTTCACCAAGCATTACCACATGCCTATTTTTTCTAAATCCAGAGTTGGTTTTGCCACTGCAGTGATGCAGGGCTTAATAGCTGGTCCTAATGCTCTCTAATTTCCTCCTCACTTCCTTAGCTTTGGGAATCATCCCAAATGTAATGACTGCAACAGTGAAACACGAAGAACATAGTACAGTTGTGTACACTTACCATAAATGTAGATGTTCGAGTGTATTCACTGTTGCAGTCCTGGTTACCCTCCCTCCCGCCCCCTGACTTCTCTTGGCTCTACCTTTCCTTCTTGTTTGGTGTATTTAAGCTTTCTGGTGTATTTGCTTTTTGTTGGAGGTGTAACATAACATAACATATAATTGCTTCCCTCTATGGGGACACCTGACATCTGGGGCAAGAAAAACTGATGTAATGGTGTCAGCTGCATGTTTTATACCCCTGACGACCTGACGTCATGGAAGAGAAGACAACATCCGACGCAGGAATCCAAGACTCTGGTATTCAGGCTGGCTGAGTGCTACCTGCAGGCAGATAACTCAAATGTAATGACTGCAACAGTGAATACACTCTAACATCTATATTTATGGTAAGTGTAGACACCTGTACTTTCTGGGGCATATGGCCTCTACTGTCCCCATGTTATCAATCGCAAAACTCCACATGAGGAAACTTAAGTGGTACCTGAGGTCCATCCCTTGGACCATTCTATTCCCTTCCTACTATGCCTAAGGAAGGAGGTCCTTTGGTGGATGGATCAAGTCTCATTCAATACAGGACTGCCCTTACAATCCCTCACTCCAGTCCAGGAAATGTACACAGATGGTTCAGACCTGGGTTGGGGGCTACTATGGGCAGCTTGAAGGTGCAAGGCACATGGACAAGCCCCTTCAAGAGGGAGCACGTGAACATCAAAGAGATGAGGGCCCTCATCTTTGCACTGAGGGCCTTCTAAAACAATCTGAAGCAAGGGCCCCTGAAGTTGTTCACAGACAACACTATTGTTCTTTGGTATGTGAACAAACGGGGGGACAAGATCTTAATTGCTATGCAAACTTGTATTCCAGGGTTGGGAAGTGGAAGTCCAGCATAGTTACCCTGCACGTGGTCTACATTCCCTCAGCTCAGAACACTCAAGCAGACAACTTGAGCAGGTCCATGTCACCATCCCACGAGTAGATGTTACACAGGGATGTGTTTTTGGACATAGTCCACAGGTTGGGTATGCCATAAATCTGTTTGCCTCCCCTCTGAAAAGACAGCTTCTTCAGTTTTGTACCAGGACACCCAGCTCTCTAGCGAGGGAGACTGATGCCTTTTCTATCTCGTGGAAGGGGATGTTTCTGTATGCATCCCCCCCCCCTTCCCATTCTTACAAAAAATCCTACTGAAAATTCAGCAGGACAAAATAAAGGTCTTTTTGGTGACTCCTGCGTTTAGCCAGGGGCAGTCATCACAGGTTACCTCACAGAGTTGACCTACCCATGCAGGACAAGGGATCCCTAATCCTCCCCCATATGGAATCTCTGAACCTAACCCTGTAGGCAATAGGGTTTTGATCCTTTTCAGACACCTTCACACTGAGGACATACTTAATGTCCTGCAGGAGGCAAGAAAACCCAATACTAGGAGATCTGTCAGTCCAAATGGAAAAGGTTCTCTGATGTCTTAAGACAACTACACCCATTTCAAGGAGAGGTCCTCTTAGTGCTGTCCTATCTGTATGAATTATTGCAGGCAGGATTGGCATATTCTTCTTTTAAGGCCCACCTTGCTGCTATTTCAGCTTGTGTGCCTCTTGACCCTCCACTTGCTTCCAGACTTCAAGTCAAGTTATTACTGAAGGGCTTAGTACATCTCAGGCCCTCCAGGAAGCCAGTTATACCACCATGGACCTGAATTACGTGTTAGAGAAACTCACTGCTGCTCCAGTTGAGCCAGTGGCTACAGCTTCTGTAAAATACTGCACTTGGAAAACTGCTTTTGGTGGCCCCGACATCGGCCAGGACAGTGTCAGAGCTCAAGGCCCTTATGGTATCCCCACCCTTTTTAATCTTCCATAAGGATAGCTACGGACTAATCTGTCCTTCATGCCCAAAGTGGTCAGTGAGCTGTCCCTGAACCAGTGTATCCACCTCCCCACCTTTTTCCCACAACCCCAGAATAGCATAGTCCTGCATTCCCTAGACATTCACAGACAACTTAGATTCTGTCTAGACAAGACCAAATCTGTTAGGAGATCAGAGCAATTGTTTGTCTCCTTTCACCTCAGGGCTCTGGGGAAAGCGGTGACAAAACAGACTGTTTCTACCCAGATTTCCAAAGTCATCTCTTTCTGTTACACCTACCATGGCAAACAGTTGGACAATAAGATTAATGCCCATTCTGCTAGAGCCATGGCCTCATCTGGAGCCTTCTTCAAAGGGTAGTCACTGCTTCTAGTCTAAAAGCAGCTATCTGTCCATACCTTCATCAAACACTACAAACTGGTCCTATTTCCATATCTAGAGCAGGTTTTGATAGGGCATTCCTGCATGGATTTTTGGGGAATAGTTCCAAACCAGTCCTTTCTTCTTCCCTTTGAGCTATAGCACTCATCCAGGGTTATGAATACTACAACATGAGAATAGAAGGACATAGAATAGTTTTGTAAAGTCGTACCATAACCACATATGTCCTTCTCTTCCATGTTACAGTATTCTGTTCCACCCTCCTACCCTCTGAATAAGCTTTGCGGGATGACGCAGGACTTGTGCAGCTATCCTGGGAATGGGGTCCAACTGGGGCATTCATTTCTGAGGAAAGTACGTGTAGATGTCACTTTTATGGCCCACGCACCCTACAGCCAACGTCGGACATCCCACGTATCTTGCAGTGACCAAAGATTTTGTATACTGGCCAGACGTTTGGGTCGCTAGGTGGAGGCTAACCCAAAGGTTATGAACACTACAACATGGAATAGAAGGGAAGGACATCTGTGGTTATGGTAAGGTTTTACACAACTATTCTTTCCCATGTATGTGCACTGAGACTTGTACCAGCTTCTTTTCCCTATAGTTTTACTTCTCATCCATGGCTGGGCCTTTCAGATGTTAGGGTTTGGGCTTACAAGGTAAGATCAACTGTCTACTTTGACAGTCTTCCTGATGCAAAGACTTGACAGTACTGAAATCTTCAACTGAGATGTGAAGCACAAAGCAAAGTAAGAACAAAACAAACCTTTGAAGATGTTCCCCTTACTCTTCCGCAGTGTAAGGTAAAAGGCTTTGCACCTAGTAATTTTTTTCCTTTGAGGATGTGGATGGACTGGACCACAGGAGCCCTTTTTCAGTCATATCCTTGTTCTGTAATATGACCAAACAAATGACAATTTGTAACATAAAGCAATACAATGTATAACTGTGCAGAGAACAG
This sequence comes from Protopterus annectens, assembly GCF_019279795.1. Classification (NCBI taxonomy): domain Eukaryota; kingdom Metazoa; phylum Chordata; order Ceratodontiformes; family Protopteridae; genus Protopterus; species Protopterus annectens. Next base: position 824,510,464 of record NC_056743.1, read on the forward strand.
AACAGGGAAAAGATAGAAGGCAAAGAGGAGGATTGTAGGGAACTGAGAGAGAGAGAGTAGTGGTGATGGCCAAGTGTGCGTGTGCATAGGAACTAAGAGGAATGAGAGGTGTTTTAAAGGAAAAACTCACCAGGGAGGTGTGGTGAGAGGCAGGAGTGGGGAGGGAAACCAGGGACCTGAAATAGTGGCTTTGTTTTGCCACAGGCTTAGTTTCACTTTGGCTGTGAATGAAAGATCCTGTTAATTGCTGTACAAAAGGGGGAGTAGATTAAGGAGGCTACATCTGTGAGAGGCAGTAGTGTTCCATGTTCTGGTAGCGGTCATCTTTGTGACCAGGCACATGAGAGAAAAAAAAAAAAGAGGAATACTTAGGATGCAGCAGTTGGCCTATACAGTGTAGGGGTGGTGATGAGAACAAATGCTCTGAAAGAACAGTGCCTGCAATAGTGGAGTTTGTAAATGATGAAACAATGAGTACATATTTATGTTAAATTAAGAGGCCACCTGTTAAGAGAGTGATGAAGGTCTTTGTGAGGGGAATAGGCTACAAACCTGCAAGATAGAAATGCCATGCACTAGTAGTCAACACTTGGGGGTGGCAGCAGTGGTTCAGCAGTTAACATTGCCGCCTCACAGTAGGAGGTTCTCTGGTTCGATTCTCGGCTGGGGTGCCTTCTGTGTGGAGTCTGCATGTCCTCCCTGCGGTCACATAGGCTTCTTCCCACATTCCAAAGACGTGCAGTAGCTGGCTTGGACACTCTAAATTGACCGTAGGTGAGACTGTGTGTGCGAGTGAATGGTACGAATGAACTACAGTGGAAGGGTTAGCCACCTTGGCCTGATGTGCAAAATGTGAAAAAAGGGTTGAGGATGGATGGAGAAGTTGACACTTACATGCAGTCACTGTGACTGTTGTACTGAGGTTGGAGTTGCAGTAACTTAGAGAATCCGTCTTGCTATCAGGTGTGGTGATTTCAGTTGTTATATGGAAGTGACAGGGCTGGGGGGGGGGGGGGTGTCACAGTTGCTCATGTTAGGATTCCAAGGTGCCAAACGGTCCGGCAAAAATGCTTTTAACATTTTACATTGGGTTTCCGTGTTTGATTTGAAGTGCTGTGATTTGCTGCTCTTATCATTCACCGCTGTACAGTATTTTTATGAGCCCAAGTGAGCCTCTGGCAGAAGGATGTCTGAACTCTAGGCCCTCATATGTAAAGATCTGTGTGTACTCTTCCATAAAGACAAAGGTTACCTTTGGACTAAACCTTCCATTATGCTTAGGGTGGTACTGTAAGTGGGTTTCATGTTTTTTGTCTTGGATTTCCACAGGCAGTTGAGATCTTACAATGACAGAATTGCAAAAACTGAGAAAGGAGGTTGGCTGGTTGTGTCCTTCCAGCTGGTCTGTTTTTGTAACTTTATTTTCCAAGTCAGCAGACAAAAACTTGTCAAGTCTGTTCCACCAGAGTGACAACGACAACAGACTGTAGATGTTCTGTTCACCAGCAGTCTGCTGACCATGGGGTCTTCTAAATAAAAATGTTAAATGGCTTTTCCACTAACCGTAGTATGAGGAATACTGCTGCAGAGGTGACCTTGGATGAGCATAGTACCGTTGTATGTGTAAATTAACAGTAATTTAGACAGATCATAACTGCAGTACAGAATCACATGTTCTTCTTGTTTCACTTTTGCAGTCATCACACTTGGGTTATCTGCCTGCGGGTAGCCCTCAGTCGGCCTGAATACCAGATACTTAGTATTTCTGTGTCTGTTGCTGTCGCTCCAGGTCTGACATCAGGTCGCCAGGGGTATAAAGTAAGGCAGCCGACGCCATTACATCAGTCTTTCTTGCCGAGGAGCCCGAAGCAGTTTGCAAGTGCCGGTCACCTGCTACCCAAGTTTTTGTTTACAAATTGAATAATCCTCAAGTCTTCTAAAGCAAAGTGCCCCATTGGGAATCCTTTTTTCTTGCTCTAACCGATGTCAGAAAAAGTTAACAATTGTCTTGCCTGTGGAAAGCAAATACCACACAGAGATTTTCATTCTTACTGCGTCACCTGTTTTGGCCCAGACCACGACGTACCTCACTGTCGGTTTTGTGCCTTGTTCAACACCCGAACCATTCATTGTTGGGCTCTCCTTGTCGCTAAATTCTTTGGCTCTCTATCTCCATATTACTAAATGGCTTCGGTAAGCCATCTGACTACCGATATTCCAAAAAAAGTAAGGATAAAGAGAGAGAGAGAGAAAGAGACCGCACAGGTCCAAACTGCCGACAACACTTCCGTTAAGATAGTCGTCAGTTCGCCGTTACTCAGTGAGGCGCTTTTGCAGCCCCTGATGCCCACTTCACTGGATTCGCAGGCCTCTACCGAGACCCATTCGGAGTCTGGTATGCCGCGAGACTCTTCGACTATGGAACCTGCGGATGTCTCTACCTTGGATGGATCCGGAGCCGCTGAGCAGGCACCGGCTTCTGACGCAGATGTTCTTCATGTTTCACTGTTGCAGTCATTACATTTGGGTAATCTGCTGGCAGGTGGCCCTCAGACGGCCTGAATTCCAAAGTCTTGGGTCCTGTGTCGGTTGCTGTCTTCTCTTCCATGACGTCCGGTCATCAGAGGTATAAAACATGCAGCCGATGCCATTTTCTTCAGTCTTTTTTGCCACGCGGTGTCCGAAGCAGAAGCATTTCGCAAGTGCCGGTCGGCCGACTTACTGAAATATTCGAGATGAGTTTCAGAACCGAAGTCTTCACTAAAGCCAAGTACCCCGTTGGGGAAACGTTTTTCTTGCTTTTTACTGATGTCAGAAAAAGTTAATAATTGTATTACTTGTGGGAAGCAAATACCTCATAAGGATTTCCATTTATACTGTATTCCTTGCCTAGGCCCTGATCACAACATGCCTGGCTGTTGGTTTTGTGCTAGATTTAACCAAAGCACTATTAAGCGTCGGTATATTTTTGCATCAAAGTATTTTGAAAACAGATTTAACTACCTAAAAATGTCGTCGGATAGCAATCCGACCACCGGAGTACATAAAAAACACAAAGAAAAGGACAGAGAAAGGCAGTAGTGATCCAAAACCGACAACGAAGCTTCTCCTAAGCCAGTCGCCAGTACTCAGTGAGGTGCTTATGCAGCCCTTGATACCCGCTACCTTCGAGTCGCAGGCCTCTACCGACACCCATGTCAAGTCCGGCATGCGGCAAGATACTTAAGGTATTGGACCAATGGATACATCTCCCTCGGATGGGTCCGGAGCTGCTGAGCAGGCACCGGCTTCTGAGGGTGTATTCAGACCTCAACATTTGTATATCAAACCGACGACAGCTGCAAAACCAAAGACAAAAGCAACTTCTAAAACTAAAAAAAACTGACGCATGAGCCACATGCACAGGCCTCTATGCCTAAAAAACAGATGATCAAAATGGCTGAAGACCTTATTACCTTGATCAAGGGTACCCACCCCCCTCGAGATAAGAGGCCTAGGCAAGACACTGATTATGAATCTTCAGATCAGGTTTCTATTTCTTCTGAGTCCTCTTCTGATCAGGTTTTATCTATACCTCCCTATGAGGATTCAGATGCTGAGGAGTCTATTCCATCTGCATCTCCTCCTGAGGATTATTCATTTGGAGAAACCTTGCATACTTTGAAGGAGCATTTTCAGTGGGAGAGTTAAGACTTCTCAGAATTAAAAAAGAGGCTCAGGGATTTCCTTCTTCTCCCTCAGCACAAGCCATTAGCCATTCCCCCTGTTTTAGACATTGTGGATGATATGTTTTCGGAGTCAAGCTTAACTCCTGACTCCTTACCTCTGGCTCCCAGTAAGCCAGACAGATATTACAGGGTCCTTGACTCGCATACATTTTTATTTAGAAACCCTGCTTCTGATCCTGAAAGTAATTCACAGGGCCCAAAGGGAGTTAAGGCCTCAACTGCAAAAAATCCTACCGCCTCTGACAGAAATTCAAGGACACTGGACAGATGGAGAAAAAAGGTTTATTACATCTGCAACCTTGGCAATCCGGGCCTTAAACTGTCAATTTCATATGCTTAAGTACCAACAGCATTTTATGGGATTGCTGAAACAGAAAATGATGTTGATTTCAGAATGTGCAGAAAATAAAGAATTGCAGGAATTATTACATGCAGCTGAACAAGTTGGAAAGCATACTTTGCAATGTGGTTTTGATTCTTTAGAGTCCTCCTGCAGGGCCGCAGTTACTGGATCTGTGATTAGGAGGCATGCTTGGTTAAAGGAACAAAACTTGCCTGATCATGTTAAAGCTAAATTGCTAGATGCACCTTTACAGCATGAGTCTCTGTTTGGTATTAAGGCAGAAGAGGTTTTAAAGAAAATGGAAGACAAAGCTAAGTCTATGCAAACTGTTAAAGACTTCTTACAAGTGCAGCCACCAAGATTCAGTAGACACTGGCCTACAAAAAAATTGGTCCTTTCCTGTGTCAGACAGAGCTCAAAGGGGCAAATCCAGATGCCCTGAGGGTTCCAGATACCAGGCGCAAGACTCGTATAGGTCAAAGCAATGGGGGCTCATCCACCTCCAAATCTGGAGGAGATAAAGCACAAACCTACATAAAGCAATCCCAATGACTTCCCTCTGCCTACACCAAACACTTATCTTTTGGCAGCACCCATGGGGGGGGGGGATTAGCACTTTTTGCTCAAAATTGGCAGTTAATAACCCAGGACAGGTGGGTACTAAACATTGTATCACAGGGATACAGATTCCATTTCCACACTCTGCCAGTGGCAAATGGTTGGCCAGATCTGCCAAAAAATCAATGGGCAGAGGCACAGAAACAGGTTACGTCACTCATGGATATGAGGGCCATTCAGACAGTACCAGAACAGGAAAAAGGACAAGGTTTTTACTAAAGACTGTTCTTGGTACCCAGAAAGGACAAGGCCTGGCGGCCAATACTGGATTTATCGATTTTGAACACATACCTGGACATTCCAAAATTCAAAATGCTGACTTTGCAGCAGCTTCTGCCCATGCTGGGCAAGAATGCTTGGCTGGTGACTTTAGACCTAAAAGAGGCATACCTGCATGTCCCAATAAGACAGTCGTGCAGAAGATACCTCAGATTCAAGGCTGGCTTAATACATTACCAATTCTCTGCACTGCCCTTTGGCTTATCTACTGCACCCAGGGTCGTTACAAAGTGCCTGGCACCAATAATTGCATTTTGCAGTCAAAGACGTATACAAATATATCCTTAATTGGATGACTGTCTCATTCAAGCAGAGAACAAGGACACTCTTCTTAGACACCTGGCATTTGTGAAAAAGCTTCTAACATGCCTAGTGTACACAATAAACAAAAAGAAATCACAACTGGTACCCTCTCAAAAGACAACATTCCTGGGTGCAAGCTTGAATACAACTGCCCAGATGGCTTACCTCACACCAGACAAACAAAGGCAACTGGCTGCTTACTTCAAACTGATGACAACAAAAGCACAGTCTTCTGCAAGACAAATTCTGCAGGCTCTGGGCTTCATGGCATCCTGCATCCTACTAATTCCATATGCAAGACTGTATATGAGGAAACTTCAATGGTACCTAAAAAGTTTATGGAGTCAGCATTCACACAGTCTGGAAACAATGATTCCTCTCATTCCCTGCCTGCAACAGGAGTTTCTATGGTGGGCAAAGGCCTTTCACCAAAACATGGGACGGCCCTTCACTCTACCCCCTGCCAGCCAAACCTTAGCAACAGACTCATCAGATTATGCCTGGGGGGCCCACATGGCAGGAAGATGTATTCAGGGCAAATGCATCTACATATCAACCAGAAAGAGATGCTAGCTGTTCAAAATGCCCTAACAGCCTTCAAAGACTTAATTCATCCAGGGCAACTACTGATAAAGACCGACAACACCACAGTCATGTGGTATATAAACAAGCAAGGGGGCACACACTCTTACCCCCTTTGCAGATTAGCCATGGCACTGCGGGGCACAGCTTTGACCTACCAAATACATCTTCAAGCTCAATTCCTGCCAGGAAAACAAAACACTCTGGCAGACAATTTAAGCAGAAACCTTATGGATCCTCACGAGTGGAAACCAAATCCACAAGTCTTCAGCATGATAACAGAGAAATGGGGGAGCCCAGACATAGATCTATTTGCCTCTCCTCAAAATTATCAGTTGAAAAGATTCTGCACAAGGACTTATTATAGACAAGCATGGAAAGTGGACGCTCTATCCTTCAGTTGGAAAAACTCATCAGTTTACGCCTTTCCTCCTCTGCCTCTTCTACACAAGGTCCTCCTAAAAGTCAGACAAGAGAAGCCAAGGATGATATTAATTGCCCTGGACTGGCCCCGCCAATACTGGTACCCAATCCTAAGGAACTTGCCTCAGTACCCAGCTTGGACCTTGCCTCAAAGACCACAACTACTGTCCCAGCAAAACAATCAGATCCTGCACAATCAAATACAGACTCTGAACCTGGCAGCATGGCTAATCATGTAATCATACAAATGCCACCTCTCAGTAAAGCTGTGATGGATGTCATTTTGGAAGCCAGAAGGCCTAGTACTAGAAAATCTTATGCTGACAAATGGAAGAGATTCTGTGCTTGGAGTCGAGCACAAGGAACTGATACAGCAGAACCACATATTCCTCAGATATTACAATACTTGATTGAGATGCTTGACAAAGGCCTATCTTTCTTATCAATCAAAATCCATGCCTCTGCCATTTCAGCTCATTACAATACAGAGCCACCAATCTTTTCTCATCCTTTAATAAAGCGGTATCTTAGAGGAGCCAGACTTTTAAGGTCTCCTAGAATATCACCATTACCTGCATGGGACCTCAATTATGTGTTGGAAAAGCTCACCCTGCCTCCATTTGAACCACTGCTACCGCTGATATACAGTCCTTATCATGGAAGACAGCTCTGCTAGTAGCAATTACTTCAGCAAGAAGAGTTTCAGAGCTAGAGGCCCTCATGGCTGTAGAGCCTTTTATCATATTTTACCCAGACAGGGTGTCTCTGAGGACAAATCCTACTTTTATGCCTAAGGTGGTTTCCATTGTGGCTCTTAACCAAACAATTCATCTGCAAACTTTTTATCCAAATCCGCAGAACAAAGAAGAGAGAATTCTGCATTCCTTGGATGTACACAGACCGCTAAGATTCTACTTGAGCAGGACCAAAGCTCTAAGAAAAACTGAGCAATTACTAGTGTCATATGCTGCAGGATCAGAAGGAAAGGCTATTTCAAAGCAGACAATTTCAAAGTGGATAAGCCACTGCATCCGTTTCTGCTACTTGCACCATGGTAAACCTGTGCCCAAGGGCATTAGGTCTCATTCCACCAAAGCTGCAGCTACTTCAGCAGCCTTTCACAAAGGAGTACCAACCAAAGACATTCTAGAGGCTACTACTTGGAGTTCTGTTCACACCTTTACAAAGCATTACCATTTGCCTCTTTACTCTAAGTCCAGGGCAGGCTTTGCCACTGCAGTGCTGCAGGGCCTTATAGCCGCACCTGATGCTGTTTAGCTCCAGCCTCCCAACCACAGCTTTGGGAGTCTACCCACCCTCCCGCCATCCTCCTATCATTCTAAAGTTTATCTTTCCGTCTCTATCTTCTACAACCTATAGATGTTTGTAGATGAAGGTAAAGTTTATATTGATGCATGTATGTATGTATATATATATATATATATATATATATATATATGTGTGTGTGTGTGTGTGTGTGTATAGATGTAGATCTATAATATTGCTACCTTTTTAGGGGCATCTGACATCTGGGACAATAAAAACTAAAGAAAATGGCGTCGGCTGAATGTTTTATACCCCTGACGTCATGGAAGAGAAGACAGCAACCGACGCAGGACCCAAGACTTTGGAATTTAGGCTGACTGAGGGCAACCTGCCAGCAGATTACCCAAATGTAATGACTGCAACAGTGAATACACTCAAACATCAACATTTATGGTAAGTGTACATAACTGTACTTTCTTTGCACTACTGATGTTTCCACTCAAACCAACGACTTCATTTTTATCTAAAACTACAGAGTTTATAAAGCCAAGAGTATGCGCTGCGCATAGAAAACAGGCGACCAAAGCACATGCACCTACTCCCTTGCCACAACAACAAATACTTAGAATGGCAGAAGACCTTATTATGCTGATTAGTGGAAGTCAGCCTTCCCCTGCTAAGAGGAAGAGACCAGTCCCCTGCAGCTTCATCAGTCCAGGAGTCCAATGATTCTGAGGTATCTGATTATGAAGACATGCCCTTATCTGCTTATGAGGATTCAGATGCAGAGGAATCCATTCCCTCTGCCTCTTCTCCAGAGGATTTTTCCTTTGGTGAAACCTTGCATACTTTGAGAGCATTTCCACTGGGAATGCAAAGACTATCCTCATTCCAAAAAGAGACTCAGAGAATTTCTAGATTTGCCACAACACGGGCCTTTAGCAATACCCCCAGTCCTGGAAGTTGTTGATGATGTCTTTATGGAATCCAGTCTTACTCCTGATACTTTACCCCCTGCTCCTAGGAAACTAGACCGGTACTACAGAGTACCTGGCACTCACAAATTTCTTTTCAAGAATCCTACTGCTGATCCAGAGATCATCTCCCAGGGGCCAAAAGGATTCAAGGCAACTACAGCCAAGAATCCCACCCCTTCGGACAGGGATTCCAGAGCTTTGGACAGATGGGGTAAGAAGGTATATACATCTGCAACCCTTGCCATTAGGGCAGTGAATTGTCAGATGTCCTTCATGGATGCATCTGCAGTCATAACAACAGGGTTGTCCTGTCGTCAGGCAGCCCTTCAGTCATCCGGATTCCAAAGTCCGGGTCCGGCTTCGGCTGATGTCGCACTTCACCCGACGTCATCTCTGTTGGTCTTCGGGTATAAAGGCATCAGCCGACGCCATTTTCCTCAGTCTTTCTTGCCGCGTGGCGCCCGAAGCAGAAGCTGTTCGCAAGTGCCGGTCGGTCGGATCCAGAGATTACTTCTACCGAATACTACTTCGAAGACTTCTAAAGCTAAGTACCCCGTTGGGGACTCTTTCTTGCCTCAGCCGATGTCAGAAAAAGTTAATAATTGTTTAACCTGTGGGAAACAAATACCTCATAAAGATTTCCACTCTTATTGTCTGCCTTGTTTAGGCCCAGCCCACGACGTAGCAGCCTGTTCGGCCTGTGCTTCATTCAACCGACGAACGCTTAGGCGTCGGTCGGAGTTTGCTGGACAGTTTTTCGGTTCTGATTTTGCGTATATTATGCCGTCGGATCCTCTGACTACCCAAACTGCTAAAAAACGCAAAGATAAAGACCGACACTTTCGATCCGCGGTTTCGCCGAAACCATGGTTAAGCAAACGCGAGTGTCTCGGTTTCGGCGAAACCGAAAACTGATCAAAGTACAACTGAATCTATCACTACCACTGAGGCCCCTGCTACTTCTCTTGAATCGGCCTCAGAAATTTTATCCACTACGGTGGTTGCCACTGACTTATCAGACACCATTCCCTTGGATGTCTCTACCCCAGCACGTGGTGCTGCTAGGCCTCCAGCAGCCATGTCCATTAAGGCCTTTGCCAGGGCTAAAGCAGCCAAAACTACTAAAACAGTGCCTGTTAAACCCCCTACAACCAGGCCCTCTTCTAGTTCACAAATGCTTACTCTGGCAGAAGATTTAATTTCATTAATTAGGGATCTCAATCTCACCCAGACAGGGCCTCTCAGCCCCCAGAGAAGAGACCTAGGGCAGAGCCCCCCGAGCCTGTGTCCTCTGATGATTCTGCCGATGAATCAGACATTACAGACCAGCCAGAGGCTCCTTTCTCCAATTTTGAAGACTCAGATGCTGAAGAATCCATTCCAGCTGCTTCCCCACCAGAAGAATTCTCCTTTGGGGAAACCTTACATGCCATGCGAGAGCAGTTCCAATGGCAGCAGCAGGATTTCTCAGACTCCAGAAAAAGTCTTAGGACCTTTCTGCACCTTCCACAGCACAGGCCCTTAGCTATACCTCCTGTTCTCTCTGTGGTGGATGATGCCTTCAATGATGTCTGCTCTGCACCAGATTCTTTACCTCCAGCCCCTGCCAAACCAGACAGATTTTACAGGGTACCAGACACTCATCACCACCTTTACAAGGCCCCACTTGCAGACCCCGAAACTATATCCCAGGGTCCCAGGGCAGTAGCCGCGACCACAGCTAAAACCCTATTCCTTCTGAAAGGGAAGCCAGGTCATTAGACAGATGGGGCAAAAGGTCTACACCTCAGCTACTCTCTCAGCTAGAGCTTTAAACTGTCAGTTTCACATGATACAATACCAAGAGTTTATGCTTGATCAGTTAACAAAAAGCTATCCTCTGATGAATCTATTGATAAGAAATATGTATTAGAAATGGTAAATAACATACAACAGGTTAGTAACCATTCCTTAAAATGTGGCTATGATGCACTGGAGGCTTCATTTAGATCAGCCATGACTGGCACAGTGATAAGAAGGCATGCATGGCTAAAGGAACAAGCTTTACGGATCATGTTAAAGCTAAGTTATTAGATGCTCCTATGGATAAGACCAGCTTGTTTGGTACACCTGCCCAGCAGGTAATGAAGAAAATGGAAGAAAAGGCAAAATCTGTTCAAACGGTTAAAGATTTCTTGCAGGTTCAACCCCAAGGTTTAGCAGGAACTGGCCTGCCAAAATTGGTCCTTTCCTGACTCCACAAGATCCCAAAGGGGCAGGAATAGGCGTTCCAGAGGCAGAAACCAATCCAGAGGAGGTGCCCACAGAGGGCGACAGTGGCAAGGTAACAACAGAGGCACAGACACAACCACTGCCACTACAACAACACAACCACAGTGACTTAACTCTAAATCCGCCTACCAGGGAACAAATAGCAGCTCCATTAGGCGGCAAATTAACCTTATTTTCAAAGAACTGGCACTATATCACAAAAGACAAGTGGATTTTACAAACCATAGATCAAGGTTACCGGTTCCACTTCCACACTTTACCAGTCAAAGAGGAATGCCAAATCTACCTCCAAATCAAGAAACAGAGGCTCTACAACAGATAATGCAGTTAGCAAACATGAGAGCTGTGGAAAGAGTGCCAACAACAGAACAAGGAAAGGGATTCTACTCCAGACTATTCCTAGTTCCAAGAAAGGAAAAAAGTTGGAGACCTATTCTCGACCTGTCCACCTTAAATACATACATCATTGTCCCAAAATTCAAAATGCTGACTCTACAGCAACTTCTTCCCATGCTGGGCAAGGAGTGTTGGCTGGTAACTCTAGATCTCAAGGAGGCATACCTGCACGTCCCCATTCGACCAATCTGCAGAAGATACCTCAGATTTCTTGCAGGATCAGAGCATTATCAATTCTCAGCATTGCCCTTTGGCTTATCTACTGCCCAGAGTATTCACAAAATGCCTGGCATCAGTAATCGCCCACTGCAGACTACAGGGAATTCAAATTTACCCATACCTGGACGACTGCCTGCTACAAGGGGACAACAAAAGCAAGCTGGCAACAGATTTACAAAGGGTCATTTACTTGCTACAAGCACTGGGATACACAGTCAATTTACAATAATCAAGGCTGATACCTTCCCAAACAAGGACATTCTTGGGCTGAATTGGACACAGTAAAACAAATGGCATTCCTAACTGCAGAAAAACAAAAGAACTCCTCTTTACTTCTTGGCACTAACAAAACAGAACAAGTTAACAGCAAGAAAAGTACTGCAGGCCTTGGGCTTCATGGCATCATGCATAATCTTGGTCCCACTTGCCAGACTACATATGAGAAAACTACAGTGGTACCTGAAGAATTTATGGTCCCAACACAGACACAGCCTAGAAACAGAAATTCCACTAATTCCATGCTTAAAACAGGAGTTCCTATGGTGGGCTCAAGCATGCCAGTCAAACCCAGGGCTACCCTTTCGCAGATGTCAAGCAAGCCAGACCATCACAACAGACGCTTCAGACCTAGGATGGGGGGCCCACATGCTGGACAAATGCGTGCAAGGATTGTGGACGCAGGATCAACTTCACCTGCACATCAACCTAAAAGAAATGCTGGCAGTAAAACTGGCAATCCAAAAGTTCAGACCATTTCTCAAAGAGGGCCAGTTGATGATAAGGACAGACAACACCACAGTCATGTGGTACATCAACAAACAGGGAGGCACTCATTCATACCCCCTATGCAGAATGACTTTGGAGCTGTGGAACCTGGCACTCAGCTACAACATCCAGTTACAGGCAATATTTGCACTGGGAAAAGAAAATACTCTAGCAGACATATTAAGCAGAACCACATCGGATGCCCACGAATGGATGCTACACCCGGACATCTTCAAGACCATCTCAAAGAAATGGGGAATGCCTCAGATAGATCTATTCGCTTCCCCTCTCAATCACCAGCTCAAAAAATTCTGCACAAGGACATTCCACCCACTAGCATGGAAAGTGGATTCGCTCTCCTTCAGCTGGAAAGGCCTAACAGCATATGCATTCCCACCTCTTCCCTTGATACACAAGGTATTACTAAAAATCAAGGAAGAACGTCCAAGGATAATCCTGATAGCTCCAAACTGGCCAAGACAACACTGGTACCCACTGCTGAGGAGCATGTCTCGAACAATATGTGGCCAATACCCTGATGCCTTTGATGTTAACTCAGAACAACTACAGCATCATGCATCCAAACCTAAAACGTTGCAACTGACTGCATGGAACATCACATAGCAGCAGCTAATCCAGAACTTTCCCAAAGAGTTAAAGACATTATTCTTGAAGCCCGCAGACCTTCAACAAGAAGGAGCTATGCAGGAAAATGGAAAAGGTTTGTCATTTGGAGTACTGAAAGAGGAAAAGATGTGTCAAACATAGATATGCCTAACATTCTGGAGTATCTGGCGAACTTCTACATTCAGGCCTGTCCTACTCCTCCATCAAGATACATGCATCAGCTATATCAGCAGAATACAGCTTTGATCCACCTGTTTTTACACACCCTTTACTCAGGCAGTTCCTCAGAGGAATCAAGAATGTAAAACCTCCAAGGAAACCACCATTGCCAGCTTGGGACTTGAACTTTGTGCTAGAAAAGTTGACACAATCACCCTTTGAACCAGCAGCAACAGCAGACCTACAGCATCTATCGTGGAAAACGGCCTTCCTACTGGCAATAACCTCAGCCAGGAGGGTTTCTGAACTTCAGGCCCTAATGGCAGTACAACCCTTCCTAATCTTCCACCAAGATAGAGTGTCCATGAGGACTAATCCTACATTTATGCCTAAGGTGGTATCCAGAGTGTCTTTAAACCAGGCAATCCACCTACCTACCTTCTTTCCCAACCCACAAAACAGGGGAAAGAATACTGCATACCTTGGATGTACATAGACAGCTACGCTACTACTTGGACAGAACAAAAAGTAGCAGAAAAACTGACCAGCTTTTTGTAGCCTATGCAACAGGAAGGGAAGGAAAAGCTATTTCCAAACAGACAATCTCCAAATGGATAGGAAATTGCATACGATTCTGTTACTCCTTCCATGGAAAACCAATTCCACAGAACATAAGACCTCATTCTACAAGGGCAACAGCCACTACCACAGCCTTCTTACGAGTGGCAACCAAAGACATTATTGAGGCGGCTACTTGGACCTCCGTGCATACATTTGCCAAGCATTATAATTTACCTCTATATTCCAGATCCCGAGCAGGGTTTGCCACTGCTGTACTGCAAGGGATCCTAAACACACCATAATCTAGTTTTTCCTCCTCACCTAGTTGGCTATGGTATTCTACCCAGTTGTTATGACTGCAGATGCATCCATGAAGGACATAGTACAGTTTTGTACCTACCATAAATGTAGATGTCCGAACTGGATAGCATCTGCAGTCAGGATTACCCTCCTCCTTCCCTCTGTGGTACTCCTAGGGTGTTTACCCTCCTAATAGCTAGCTGGTGGGGGGAGTCTTTTATGGTGTATTTGTTTGTATATATGTACATACATGCTTATTTTTGTGTTTACCTCTATCTTTTTGGAAACATTGGCATTTATCCAAATTTTAGCCTTCAAGAGGGCTACTGGCATCTGGGGCAAGAAACACTGAGGAAAATGGCGTCGGCTGATGCCTTTATACCCGAAGAACCAACAGAGATGACGTCGGGTGAAGTGCGACATCAGCCGAAGCCGGACCCGGACTTTGGAATCCGGCCGACTGAAGGGCTGCCTGACGACAGGACAACCCTGTTGTTATGACTGCAGATGCTATCCAGTTCGGACATCTACATTTATGGTAGGTACAAAACTGTACTTTTCACATGCTGAAGTACCAGCAACATATTATGGAACTTATTAAACAAAAAGTAGCAACCTTTACAGACTCTGCAGAAAATAAAGAATTGCAGGAGCTTATGCACTCAGCAAGCCAAGTCAGCAAGCATACTTTGCAGTGTGGCTTTGACGCCCTAGAAGCATCTTGCAGTTTAGCAGTCACTGGTTCCGTACTGAGAAGACATGCTTGGCTTAAGGAGCAGACCTTGCCAGACCGTGTCATATCAAAGTTACTAGACGCTCCTTTGAACAAGGACAGTTTGTTTGGCACCAAAGCAGAAGAGGTTCTTAAAAAGATGGAAGAAAAAGCTAAATCTATGCATACAGTTAAAGAATTCTTTCGGGTGCAACCTCATAGATTCAGTAGGCATTGCCCCTCCAAACACTGGTCCTTTCCAGCCCCATCCAGGCATTCTCAACCCAAACCCAGGGGAAACAGACCACCCAGACTACAGTCTCCGGGTATGCTGAGATCTAATCAATGGAGTGCCCCCACCCCCAAAGCCAGGGAGTGGTAAGCCACCTCCTTACGGAACAAACTCACAATGATGTCTCTACTCCACTCCCCACCTCTGCTCAATTGTTTGTGCCCCTAAGAGGAAAACTTGCCCTTCATGCAAAAAACTGGATGTCCATCACAAAAGACTGATGGGTCCTCAGCATTGTATCCCAGGGGTACAAATTCAATTTCCATTCTCTGCCAACCCCAAAAGGGTTCCCAGACCTTCCTCCAAACCAATGGGCAAAGGCACAAAACCATGTCTACACGTGCTCTCCATTAGGGCTATTCAGCCGATTCCAGTGGGGCAGGTCCAGGATTCTCTTCCAGACTTTTCCTGGTACCCAGAAAAGAGGCCTCTTGGCGCCCAATCCTGGATCTTTCAATTCTCAACACCTTCCTAGTGGTACCAAAATTCAAAATGCTTACCCTGCAACAGCTTATACCTATGCTAGCCAAGGATGCCTAGTTAGTCACCCTAGAGTTAAAAGAAGCCTATATAGAGTCATGCAGGAAGTATCTACGTAAAAGGACCGAATCTATGCATTATCAGTTCTCTGCACTTCCTTTTGGCTTATCCACTTCTCCCAGAGTATTCACAAAATGCCTGGCTCCAGCCATTACATATTGCAGACAGAGAAATATCCAAATTTACCCATACTTGGACAACTGCCTGATACAGGTGGAGAGTCAGGAGCTGCTGTTGCAGCACCTGACATTTGGGAAAAACCTCCTCACTTCCTTGGGGTTACACCATCAACGAAAAGAAATCAAAACTGGAGTCCAGTCAAAAGATTGTATTCCTGGGAGCAAGCTTGAACACAGCATCCCAGATAGCATTCCTCATTTCAGAAAAACAAGTCTGTCTGACAGCCTACTTCAAACAAATGGCACCAGAACCCAGCTATCCACAAGGAAAGTACTGCAGGCCCTAGGGTTCATGGCCTCATGTATACTGCTAAATCCATGTGCAAGACTGCATAATGTGTAAACTTCAATGGTACTTAAAAAGTCTTTGTTTCCTGGTCCTGAGAATGTTGGCACCAGTCATTCCTATCATACCCTGTGTAAGGACAGAATTTATTTGGTGGGCAGAAGCATGCAACCACAACAAGGGACTGCCTTTTACTCAACCCCACGCCGCCCAGACCCTAACCACAGATGCATCAGACTATGCCTGGGGAACACACATGGACGGCAAATGCATTCAGGGACACTGGAGCCCAAGTCAAATTCATCTGCACATCAACCAAAAAGAGGTGCTAGCTGTGCAGAATGCCCTGACAGTTTTCAGATCCCTACTCTTTCCAGGACAACTACTAATAAAAACAGACAACGCCACAGTTATGTGGTATATCAACAAGCAGGGGGGTACGCATTCCTACCCACTGTGCAATTTAGCCATGGCCCTGTGGAACACGGCCTTGGACATGTAAGTCCATCTGCAAGCTCAATTTCTGCCAGGCAAACACTATTCGTTGGCAGACAACTTAAGCAGAAATCTCCTAGACCCACACGAGTGGCAGTTAGAGCCCAGCACCTTCAACCTTCTAATTCAGAAATGGGGGACTCCAGAGGTGGACCTTTTTGCCTCCCCCTACAATCAGCTCAGCAGATTCTGCACCAGGAACCCTCACAACAAGGCCTGGAAAGTGGATGCCATATTTTTCAATGGGTTTGTGTCTTTCGGCTTTTCCCAGTTAGGGGTCGCCACAGCGGAACTCCGGTCCGCTGATGATTGGCAGTTGATTTTTACGTACCAGCTTGCCAGGCCTGATGCACAACCTTCAACGAAGGTATGCCCATTCACACATGTCTCCACACAGAAGACGCTCTAGCTGAGAATCAAACCGGACAGCGTCTTACTGTGAGGCAACAACGCTACTGTAGCACCACCACAGCAGGTCTGTATTTTTCAGTGGGTAAATCTCTCAATTTATGCATTCCCAACTCTGCCCCTTCTCTCAAGAGTATTACTCAAAATAGGACAGGACAGACCGAGGACAATTCTGATTGCCCCAGAGAAATTCTGATTGTCCCGGACTGGCCGTGCCAGCACTGGTACCCACTCCTGCACAGCCGGACATCAGTGCCACCGTGGCACCTACACCAGAACCCTACCCTGCTGTCTCAGCAGGAGGGGCATATTTTGCATCCATAACTGCAAACCCTAAATCTTGCAGCCTGGCTTATCCCTTGAATCCTACCACAGCAATTCTAAGCAAGCAGGTGCTGGACATCATTCTTGAAGACAGAAGACCCAGTACAAGGAAATCCTATGCGGATAAGTGGAAAAGGTACTGCTCCTGGAGTCTGTCTAAAGGAGAGGACACAACTCTGCCTTCCCTGCCTTTAATCCTGGATTACTTAGCAGATCTACTCCACAAAGGCCTGTCCTGCTCTTCCATTAAGATACATACCTCAGCCATTTCGGCTCATTATAACACTGAGACACCTCTCTTTTCAAACAGTTCCTGAGAGGGGAAAACAACTTAAGGCCACCAAGGAGAGCACCCACCCCTGCTTGGGACCTTAACTTTGTACTGGAAAAGCTCACATTTCCACCTTTTGAGCCTGCAGGGTCAGCAGCCTTAAAATTAATCTCTTGGAAAACAGCATTGCTTCTGGCCATCACTTCAACAAGAAGGGTGTCTGAACTACAAGCACTTATGGCTGTGGAACCCTTCATTATTTACATGCTGACAGGGTTTCCCTCAGGACAAACCCTTTCTTTATGCCTAAAGTGGTGTCCAGTGTGGCTCTCAACCAATCCATACATTTGCCAACCTTTTCCCTAATCCTCAAAATAAAGGGAAAAGGATCCTGCACTCCTTGGACATGCACAGACTGCTCAGATTTTACCTGGCTAGGACTAAGCCCTTCAGAAAATCAGACCAGTTACTAGTCAGCTTTGCAACAGAGGCAGAGGGCAAGGCCAATTCTAAGCAAACAGTCTCTAAATGGATAGCACATTGCATCCATTTCTGCTAGAAGCACCATGGAAAACCAACCCCGCAGGGGGTCAGAGCACACTCCACTAGGACAACATCTATCTCTACAGCATTTCTCAGGGGAGTTCCTACCAGGGACATCCTGGAAGCTGCTACCTGGAGTTCAGTACACACTTTCACCAAGAACTACCATTTGCCTATCTTCTCCAAATCCAGGGCAGGCTTTGCAACAGCAGTCCTGCAGGGCATTCTAGCCAGCCCTAACTCTTCTTGACTGCCTCCACCCTTTCTCAGCTTTGGGAATCCACCCAAGTCTGATGACTGCAACAGTGAAACATGAAGAACATAGTTCAGTTGTGTACACTTATTATAAATGTAGATATTCGAGTGTATTCACTGTTGCAGTCCTGGTTTCCCTCCCTCCAACTCCCTGGTGTTTTTGTGTCTCTCTGTTTTTAATCTCTGTATGCCTTTTACTCCCCCCCTTTCAGGGGGTATTGGTATTTACTTTTCACTGGTGGTGTTTTCCTCTATCATAACTTAGCTCCCTATTGGGGGGCTCCTGACATTTGGGGTAAGAAAAACTGATGTAATGGCGTTGGCTGCCTGTTTTTATACCCCTGATGACCTGACGTTAGTCCTGGAGCGACAGCAACTGACACAAAAATACTACATTTCTGGTATTCGGGCCGACTGAGGGCTACCTGCAGGCAGATAACCCAAGTGTGATGACTGCAACAGTGAATACACTCGAACATCTACATTTATGGTAAGTGTACACAACTGTACTTTCCTCCATACCTGAAGACCCCCAACAGGGGAGCAGAGAAATATTTCAAGCTGTTTAACACATGAGAGGGCAATCAGTATAAACTTCTTACCCATTCCAAGGCCTTGTAGCTTAAATTTGTAGCTTAGTGATTTACATTACTGTAACGGCAGGGGGAGGGGCTGTGTCAGTGCCTTGACTCAGTTAGGGATCAAACCGTAAAGCACTGAAGTGAGTTTCCCATGGTGGTAGCTGACTGAAAAGCAGTTTACCTACAACTCTTCCACTACTAAAACTGAAAAAGTGGGGGGCAAGCCAACAAAAGTTATAAATAAAGGGGAAATTCACACGGCAGTCGGATATATTGTTGAACTGTCAGCAAAGAAAAAAAATCTGGGAGAAAAAGACTGCTAGAAAACAAGGAGAAAAGTTCTGGATGAGAAAAATGTCAGTGCTGAGCAAAAGGAAGGTGATGTACATGCAGCAACTTCAGTGTAAGAGAAGGCTTCCAGAAAACGAGAAAGAAAAAAACAGACCGTATGTATTCATAAGTGTTCAAAATAAATGTAACGTAGGAAGACTATACAAGAACAAATTTATAACGGTTGGAAAAACTGAAATAAATCAGTCTGAGCTGCTAAGTTTGAAGAAAAGAATGAGAATGAGGCATCAAATGAAGAAATCTTTCAGAAAATGAGTTCTCTGCTGTTCTGCAGAAGATGGAGGGAGTGGGCTGCAACTTTATGAATGGATAAATAAGTTACTGGATTGATAATCTACAGGAGAATTTAACTGAGAAGGGTGCTTTTTACTTATGCTCCTAATTTAACCTCCGGAAAGAAACCGAGATGCATATTGGTTAAGATATAGTCAAACTAACAGAGACATTTTTGAAAAAAACTATGACAGAAAGGAAAAGTGTTGAATTTTAGTGATGCCAAGGTATTTTGTGGAATTGTGTGGAAAGTGACTACTCACATTAAGCTAGATAAATGAGGAGTAAGTTTATTCAGGTCGTTAAGAGTCGTCTTGAGCCTAGGGTGTCATTCAAACCACTATACCCAGTGGTCTTCAGAATACTTTTTTCAAGTAGGTCAAAAACATATATGAAGGCAGATCTGGCTTTAAGTCAAATTGAAATTAAATTAAAAAAATAAATCTGTCAACGGAACTCCTCTCACCAAGTTGAGGAGGACATAGTTTCTGAATCCTGCACAAGCAAGAGGGGTCTGAGAGAGTCTGTGCCAGTGAAATAATTTCCCTTGTTCTGAAATAAAATGTATGAACATCCAGGAGAAACCCAGGAGAGGACTAAACAGATTAATAGCAACTTAAATTTGGACCAGATGCCAGTACTGCAGGAAGCTGAGAAATTTGAAGAAGGTTAACAGGTGAACTTACCGAGTAGTGGCAGAAATGGAAAATAATTGGTCTTACTGTGAATGCCTTGAACTAGTGGGAAAGTTGAAAGCATGAGTCTCATTTTGTACTGGTCAGTAGACGCTGGGACTTGAACCACAAGCTGGTATGGTGAGAGGATGAGGACTGTGCGCAAGACTAATAAAGTGAACCTGGTCATACCTCTCAGTTGTCCAGATGTTTGACTCATATTTTGGGTGTGTGTCTCATAAAATTTGTAGTTGGCAAATCAGTGAGGATTGATGTCCCTAAATAATGACATGCATTTGAGTTTCAGCTTTTATATCCTTGAGTTTCAGCTTTTATATCCTTAAGCAAATGTATGTCAACACAAATCCTTTTATTATAGGAACTTTTAAGTTAGTACAAACAATATTTATATGTCCTTACTTTTGGGCCTTTGTCTCCCCATAATTTTAGGCTTTGTCTAGATTTCTTGTGCTGCGATGTTGAGAGGTTTGAACCTGGTAAATAGTGAAGGCGCTGAGGAGTATTAACTTCAGTATATGCTGTTTATTTTAAAATGTGCAGGAAGCTAAAGTATATGAATTTTATTTAGTTGCATTTGCCATGAAGGAGCAAATTTGAGGGGGAAATATAAATTAACTTTTCATTTAAATTTGTTTTGTGCTAAATGGTTTAACATTATTATAAGGTGCAATGTACTTGTAGATGCAAAAGATAAAAAACATAAGCACTTAACACTTCATATTTTCTCTTATTTTTTCTTGCCTGTTTGCTTAAAAGAAGTCTTTTGTCTGTATCTTAAACTTAGAACATCAGTATAGGATTTCAGCTGCACAAGCCATGGGAAATTATATTTTAATAAGTGTATAATATGATCAGTATATTTTACATCCCCAAGAGCAGCCCAAGAGCATAACACTATTGTTTATTTCCAACCTTTGTCTTGCTGTGGTGTAAAGTCTGAATATGTTATAGTTAGGGGAAAATGCTTTTCTACTTAATATCACTAGGATAAGCAGCAGTCACTGTTAACCCCCCCACCTCACATTTAAAATATTTCTGTGTACTATAAAGAGCTGCTTTGCATTATAACCTGAAGTTTACATCAGGAAATGTGTTATGCAGATATGAAAGACTTCTTCATTGTCCTTGTAAACCTTAATGACAAAGTTGGACTTGTGCTTTAGAGTCCTCCCACCGGTTTAACACTGCCAACAGACTTCCAGTTTTTTTCAACCACCACTTTTTGCAGCACCCCAGTTGTCATTTCTAAACTACATCTAATGGGAATGACACTTGATAATTCTCCAATTTATTCACTGATTTCACATTATTGCTGGTAGTCTTCCTTTTCATCTCAGCCTCTCAACAACAGTCCCTGGTTCATGTCCAAGGTACTTCTGATTCTTTTGCTCAAGTCCTGGGCTTTTTTTCTGTAATGCAAGACAGTTTCCTCTGAAAGAATATGAAAGGTTGTATTGACGTGTTCTCTGTTTAAGCTTTGTTAATGTTGGAAGAATAAAAAGAAGAGTTCTTCTCTGCTTCACTGTGTGTTGGATAAACATTTTTTTTACCTCAAGTTGCCTTTGATAACCCAGAAATATATTCTGAAGACAACTGGGTATAGCAGTTTTAATTTCACCCCTGCCTATCAACATCCCATGATTGCAGCAACAACATTCTTTGCATCCGCTGTATGGTGAATAATCTTTTTCTACAAACACTCGTGCCCCCAATTTTAGTATTTTTCTCTTCTGTCAGGTTTTGTCAGAAACGGCTCTTTATTCTGGTATGACAGCATCTTTGCTAATATAGGTCTTAGCTGCTTTCTCATGGCCTTAATTGGAGCATAAACGTGATATGCCCTCTAAGTTAACAAACCCTGCTGTTGAATGCCATTCCATTTGCTTATTTGTGCTTTTATAAAATGAATCGAGTAGCAAAAAATCTCAGATTTTATGTGCGTGCTTGCTTTGCCTTAAAATACTACTACTTTTTGAAACCGTTCTTGAGAATTTTCTCCATTTCTTCTTTGGTGGCATCCAGGTAAGTGTAATTGCTAACCAGTAACTGATTTTTATCAAACGTTTTAATTTTCACAGTTTTTTTCTACCATTTTCAGTTTTCACACTCAGAAAGCTCTAATCAATCTGCTGCACGATGTGCAAGCCATCTTGGAAATACCAAGAAGAATCAAAAACTCTGTTGATTTATGTGGTTGCAAAATAAGTGATTGTTGGGGTTTGTTGGGAATTCATGGATAGGGCAATGTCAGAGTTTGCATTCCCAAAATACAACAGAGTTCTTAAGAAAAGTTTGTGATGGATCAGAGGCAGAAATATAGGTGGGAAGAGAACATTCTGACAACTGGAGTTTGAGTAGAGGAGCCAGGCAGGGATATCCCCGTTCTCTATTGCTACATATTTGGAACCTTTAGCTAATGTGATAAAGGATACATTTGTTATGGTAACCTGGAAAAACTTGCTGTGCTTTGTTTACAGATGTTACTGTGTACATGACAAATCATGAATTTAATTTTAGGGTGTGATGGGATAGATTGATATTTGTAGGTGTTTTCATGGTATAAATGAAGTAAAACAAAGGTTTTAGCAGTAAATTATGTGCATGCACATGGATAGGTTCAACAGTACCAATATTTTTGGGGACATGAGAAGAAACCAAGCAGAAGGTTATTAAAATAAGAGATTGGAAGCTAATGGTTATACATATAGACAATAATATGTGTACTGTGAAAGTATGCAGTATAGACAGTAAGATGAAGGCAGTGAAATTGTCTTTAGTTCCTTGAGTCCTGCATCCAGAGGAAAAGTTCTGCATGTTAATTTGTTTTTGTTGAGTGGAGAAAGTCAGACTGATAGTAGAATTGAATTATTTGGGAAGGGAATAAGGCAAGAGTAAAATGAGCTAAGTTGAGTTTTCCTGTTGAACAGAGTGGTTTAGGGCTATCTGATTTGAAGGGATAACTTAAACCTGCACAGCTGAGGCTTTTAGCACAGGCTTATGATTTTACATCAAAGTTGAAATAGGTGATCATGGAGCATGGTGAAAGTATAAGGGTTGCAAAAAGAGAATAGTGTTTTGGGATGGAAGCAAGCCCTTAAGGAGAATAGAAATTGTGCAGAGTAGAGATCTAGATGTGTACATCTATATAAAATATAATGTGAGAACCATTCAGTTAGTTGAATGTTTGGTGTATTGAATGTAATGGCAGCACAAGCAATAGAGTAGTCATAAGATTGCAGAGTGCTCGTATTACTTTCTGGGAGGTTGCTTTAATGCAGGGAGTGGGAATTTGCACTTTTCCCACTATTATGCAATGTCTGAATTGGTATATTTAAGTAGCAGGGGTATGGCATGGGGGTCTAGAGTCCCCCCTCCATACTCGGAAATAGATATTTTGAATTTCAAGCTTTTTGAGATTAATCATTTGGGGTTCAGTGAATTGTTTTGCTCTTTTAAAGTGTGTGTGTGTGTGTGTATTATCATGTGTAATATACTGAGACACACACATGCATATATGTGCTTGGGTGGGTGGGTATATAATTATGGTCAAAGTACAATACCATTGTAGTCAGTTTTATGGAGTAAAATGTTCAAAAAACAGATGTACTTAAAACTCCCCAAGTGTAGGACAGCATTGCTCACACCCCCTGCAATTTAAATATACCAGCTCTGAGATTGCATAGCACCAGGAAAATTATAAAATTGTCCTAGTCTCTGGTATTCAGCTGTCCTGCAAAAATACAGTTTTCTAACTCAGTGTTCTTACTGTATTCCATTCAGTGACTTTACTTGAAATGCGTTTGAACAGATTGTCAGTCAACCAAGTAGTATGTCTTTATTATATTAGTTTGGGTTCATTGTATATATGTAAATTGGTGGGTAGTGTTTTAAAGTCTAAACCTGTGAGGAAGTAGAGAAAGGAGATTTTGCAAAGAGGAATGCATACAACTAAGGGTACAGAAAGCCAGCAATAATGAATGGAAGTAACTTCCTTCCATATCAGGGACTGTTGGCAAGGTATAGACGAGAGTGGAGTATCGAATGAAAGACCAAGATGTTCATCGTGTTTCACTGTTGCAGTCATTACACTTGGGTTATCCTGCTGCAGCTACCCGCAGTCGGCCTGAATTCCAAAGTCTTGGTCCGGCGTCAGTTGCTGTCGCCTCTTCCCTGATGTCAGTGAGCCAGGGGTATAAAAGATGCAGCCTACGCCATTTTCTTCAGTCTTTCTTGCTGCGCAGTGCCCGAAGCAAAAGCAGTTCGCAAGTGCCAGTTGGCCGACTCCTGAGATTTTCGAAATTGAATTTCAGATCCGAAGTCTTCTATAACGTTAAGTATCCCGTTGGGGGAAATTTTTTTCTTGCTCCAGACCGATGTCGGAAGAAGTTAACAATTGTATTTCTTGTGGGAAGCAAATACCTCATAAGGATTTTCACTCTTACTGTATTCCTTGCCTAGGCCCTGACCGCGACGTTGCTAGTTGTCGGTTTTGTGCTAGATTTAACCAACGCACTATTAAGCGTTGGTACAATTTTGCTTTTCATTACTTTGGCCAAAGGTTTAACTACATAATGCCGTCAGAACAGCCAATGACCGGAGTTCATAAAAAGCCCAAAGAAAAAGAAAAGGACAGGCATCTGAGGTCCAAAATCGACGACAAAATCTCTTCTAGGCCAGTCGCCGGTTCGCCAATTCTCAGTAAGGTGCTTTCTCAGCTCCTGACACCCGCTGTCTCAGAGCCACAGGCCGCCTCCGACTCCCACGTAGAGACAGCTAGGTCTCTGGATACTCAAGGTATTGGGTCTTCGGAAACAAATCCCTCAGATGAGTCCGGAGCCGCTGAGCAGGCATCGGCTTCTGAGGGTGTTTTCAGACCTACACAGCTTTATATCAAGCCAACGTCAGCATCAAAGACTAAAACAGTTTTAAAGACAAGGAAACAAGTACAGCACTCTCCATGACAGACTTCCATGCCTAAGAAACAAATGCTCAAAATGGCTGAAGACCTAATTACTTTGATCAGGGGTTCCCATCCCCCTCCTGATAAGAGGCCTAGGCAAGGCACTGAATATGATCCCTCTGATCAGGTTTCCATTTCCTCTGACTCCTCTTCAGAACAGGGATACTCTATTCCTCCCTATGAGGATTCTGATGCTGAAGAATCTATTCCTTCAGCTTCTCCTCCTGAGGATTACTCATTTGGGGAAACCTTGCATACCATGAGGGAGCATTTCCACTGGGGGAGCCAAGATTATTCAGATTCTAAGAAAAGACTCAGAGACTTTCTTTTACTACCTCAGCACAGACCTCTTGCTATTCCTCCTGTTCTAGACATTGTCGATGTATTTTCAGTGTCCGGCCTGACACCCGACTCTCTACCTCCTGCACCTGTTAAGCCAGACAGATACTACAGGGTTCCAGATTCTCATAAACGTCTGTATAAAAACCCTACTGCTGACCCAGAAACTGTTTTACAGGATCCCAAAGGGGTCAAGGCTGCTACTGCAAAAAACCCTGTCCCCTCAGATAGAGATTCTAGGGCACTGGACAGATGGGGGGAAAAGTTTACACTTCTGCTACCTTGGCTGTAAGGGCTTTAAATTGTCAGTTTCATATGCTTAAATATCAGCAATATTTAATGTCTCTGTTAAAACAGAAAATGTTGACAAATTCTGAATGTGCTGAGAACAAGGAATTGCAGGATTTATTGCATGCAGTTGAACAAGTGGGAAAACATACTTTGCAATGTGGTTATGATTCATTGGAGGCCTCCTGCAGGGCCGCTGTAACAGGCTCGGTCATTAGAAGGCATGCTTGGTTAAAGGAACAGACTCTGACTGATCATGTTAAAGCAAAATTATTGGATGCTCCATTATAGCATGATACTTTGTTTGGTGTTAAGGCAGAAGAGGTGTTGAAGAAAATGGAGGATAAAGCTAAATCTGTGCAGACAGTGAAGGATTTCTTACAGGTGCAGCCACCCAGATTTAGCAGGACTGGCCTTCTAAGAATTGGTCCTTTCCCGTGTCAGACAGGCCACAAAGAGGCAGATACAGACGCCCTAGAGGCAGACAACAGCCCCAGAGCTCATGCAGGCCCAAACAGTGGGGAGTTTCTACCTCCAAAAGCAGAGAAGACAAATCACAGCCATATAAGAAACAGTCCTAATGACTTCCCTCTGCCAATGCCAAGCATTTATCTTTTGGTAGCAGCCTTAGGGGGAAAGCTAGCACTTTTTTCACAAAATTGGCACATGATTACCCAGGGTCTTAAATGTAGTCTCTCAGGGCTACAGGTTCCACTTTCACACCCTTCCAAAGGCAAAAGGTATGCCAGACCTGCCACACAATCAATGGGCAGAGGCACAAAACCAAGTTTCATCTCTCATGGACAATGAGGGCTATTCAGCCAGTGCCACAACAAAAACAGGGACAAGGATTTTACTCAAGACTTTTCTTAGTACCAAGAAAGGACAAAGCATGGAGACCGATTCTAGACCTGTCTATTCGAAATACTTTTCTGGATGTTCCGAAATTCAAAATTTTGACTCTGCAGCAGCTTCTGCCCATGCTGGGCAAAAAGGCTTGGCTTGTAACTTTGGACCTCAACCTGCATGTCCCAATCAGACAATCTTGCAGAAGATACCTCAGATTCATAGCTGGCTCAATGCACTACCAGTTCTCTGCACTGCCCTTTGGCTTATCTACTGCACCCAAGGTCTTCACAAAATGCCTGGTACCAGTAATTGCATTTTGCAGACAAAGGGGAATTCAAATATATCCTTACTTGGATGACTGCCTTATTCAAGCAGAGGCCAAAGACATTCTACTAAAGCATCTGGCATTTGTAAAAAGATTACTAATTTGCCTAGGGTACACAGTAAACAAAAAGAAATCAAAACTAATACCCTCTCAAGAGATAATATTCCTGGGTGCAAGCTTAAATACAACTGCCCAGATGGCTTATCTCACGCCAGACAAACAAAGGCATCTGACTTCTTACTTCGAAAACATGGCAACAAAGACCCAGTTATCTGCAAGGAAAATTCTGCAGGCTCTGGGCTACATGGCCTCCTGCATTCTGCTAATTCCATATGCAAGACTGCATATGAGGAAACTGCAATGGTACCTAACAAGTGTTTGGACTCAACATTGCCACTGCCTGGAATCATTAATTTCCCTCATTCCCTGCCTGCAACAGGAGTTTCGGTGGTGGGCACAGGCCTGTCACCACAACAAGGGACAGCCATTCACTTTACCCACAGCCAGGCAAACCCTAACAACAGGTACATCAGATTATGCCTGGGGGGCCCACATGGTAGGAAAACGTATTCAGGGCACATGGCCCCCAAGCCAAAGGCATCTACACGTCAGTCAAAAAGAGAATGCTAGCTGTACAAAATGCCCTGACAGCCTTCAAGGACCTACTTCATCCAGGACAGCTGCTGATAAAAACGAACAGCACCACAGTTATGTGGTACATAAACAAGCAGGGGGGCACACATTCCTAACCCCTTTGCAGACAAGCCATGATTTTGTGGAACACAGCATTGACTTACCAAGTACACCTGCAAGCATAATTCCTGCCAGGAAAAACAAATGCTCGGGCAGACGAACTAAGAAGAAACCTCGTGGACCCTTACGAGTGGAAACTAGATCCACAAATCTTCAGCTTGATAACAAGGAAATGGGGACGCCCAGACATAGATCTTTTTGCCTCCCCTCACAACTGCCAACTTCAGAGATTCTGCACAAGGACTTATCATAAACAAGCATGGAAAGTGGATGCCCTGTCATTCAGCTGGAACAACCTTACAGTATATGCCTTTCCTCCACTGCCTCTCCTCCCCAAGGTACTCCTAGAGGTCAGACAAGAGAAAACACAAATGATACTGATTGCCCTGGACTGGCCACGCCAACACTGGTACCCAATTCTAAGGAGCTTGTCCCAAAGCCCAGCCTGGACATTGCCTCAAATTCCTCATTTACTGACCCAACAAAACAATCAGATCCTGCACAGCCAACTCAGAACTCTATATCTAGCTGCATGTTGGATACTGTAACCATTCAGAATACACCTCTCTCTAAAGCGGTTATGGATGTCATTTTGGAGGCCAGGAGGCGCAGCACCAGAAAATCTTATGCAGAAAAATGGAAGAGATTCTGTGCTTGGAACCAGGCACAAGGAATTGGCACGCTTGTTCCAAATATTCCTCAGATTTTACAATATCTAACTGAGATGCTGGACAAAGGCCTATCCTTCTCATCAGTTAAGATCCATGCCTCTGCCATTTCAGCTCATTACAGTACAGGCTCGCCTATTTTTTCATATCCATTGCTTAGGCAGTTCCTCAGGGGAGCCAAAAACATAAGACCTCCAAGGAGAGCACCATTACCTTCATGGGACCTCAATTTTGTCTTGGAAAAACTCACACTGCCTCCTTTTGAGCCAGCCAATACATGTTATCATGGAAAACAGCTCTGCTCCTAGCAATAACTTCAGCAAGAAGAGTCTCAGAGTTACAGGCATTAATGGCTGTGGAACCTTTTATTATCTTCCATCCGGACAGGGTTTCTCTAAGGACAAACCCAACATTTATGCCTAAAGGTAGTGTCCAGTGTGGCTCTTAACCAAACCATTCATTTGCCTACTTTTTTCCCAAACCCACAGAATAAAGGGGAGAGACTTCTGCATTCTTTGGACATACACAGACAGCTACGCTTCTACTTGGACAAAACTAAAGCTTTCAGAAAGACTGAGCAACTTTTAGTGGCATATGCTGCAGGATCACAAGGAAAGGCTAGACTATTTCAAAATGGATAGGACACTGCATTCATTTCTGCTATTCACAACATGGTAAATTAGTGCCTAAGGGCATTAGACCACATTCTACCAGGGCAGCAGCCACTTCAGCAGCCTTCCTCAGAGGAGTACCAGCCAAGGATATTTTGGTGGCTGCAACTTGAACTTCAGTGCACACTTTTACTAAGCACTACCACTTGCCTCTTTACTCTAAATCTAGAACAGGCTTTGCCACTGCAGTCTTGCAGGGCCTTATAGCCACTCCAGATTCTATTTAGACCCAGCCGCCCAACTTCAGCTTTGGGATTCAACCCAAGTGTAATGACTGCAACAGTGAAACACGATGAACATAGTACAGTTGTGTACCTACCATAAATGTAGATGTTCAAGTGTATTCACTGTTGCAGTCCAGGTTACCTACCCACCATCCCCCTTTCTTTGCTGGTACTTATCTGTACTTCTTTATCCTATACAACCTACGTGGTGTATTTGCTTGTAGATGAAGGTATTGTTTATTTTAGTGCATGCTTTTATTAGTAATGTTTTTTAGCCTACCCTTTTGGGGTCACCTGACATCTGGGGCAAGAAAAACTGAAGAAAATGGCGTCTGCTGCATCTTTTATACCCCTGGCGCACTGACGTCGGGGAAGAGGCGACAGCAACCGACGCCGGACCAAGACTTTGGAATTCAGGCGGACTGCGGGTAGCCTGCCAGCAGGATAACCCAAGTGTAATGACTGCAACAGCGAATACACTCGAACATCTACATTTATGGTAGGTATACAACTGTACTTTCTGGTAGAGTGGAATCAAGAACAAAAGATCCTATTAAGAAAGGGGTAAGTAGTAAGGCATATAAAATGTACGATTGTAAAACACAATCAGCAAAGATTAAAAAAGAATGGAAGTGGAGATTAGAATCACAAGTTACAAACGAGCAATGAGGGGATTATTTAAGGTACCTAGATATGTTACAAAGTCCATACTCTCAAGCAAGCTTCCGAGGATTTTCCCATAAGTGGAGGGTGGTTGGTGGAGATGGGAATGAGAGGAGACATTGAAAACTCATTTTTCTGGGAATGTGAGGAGTTTTTGAGTTGAAGGACTCCCTAGAGAATGATGGTGTGAAACAGTTGTTGGGGGGGGGGGGCATATCATGTTATCTAACGGCATGATGCTGTTGAGTTGGTGCCTAGATTTAGTAATGTCAGTACATGCTAAGGTCTTAAGTTTAATCTTGTTAGCACTCCAAAAAAAAAAAAAAAAAAAAAAAAACAATTACATGAAAGTGGAAATCAAAGATTAAACCAGCTGATAATGAAGTAACGAGTAAAAGATCTGGGATCATTAAGAGAGCGAGGTAATTTTCACAAAAAAAAAGTTGTGTATTATGGAAGGGTCTATATTAGATGAACGAATGATCAAAATGTGGAGTACAACATACTCGACACACTTTGATCATTCGTTCATCTAATCGAAACCTAAAAAACCCTGAAAAACAAAATCTCGAAAGATTTTGTTCGTCCCACACCTTACCTATACTAACATACAACACACACACATACAACCAGTACATACAAACACCTACATGCTCACATCATTCAAACACTTAAAAACCTACACAAACACATCTACTTTTAAAACAAAGCCCCCACACCCCCCCAACTAAATATACCAACTCCGAGAGCACTGCATATTGGGGAAAGGGTAATCGCAAAACAACATCTTACACAAGTGATTACCGGGAAATTGCCCTTTCTCCAATGTGTAGCGATCCCGGAGTTGGTATATAAAAGTAAAGCAGCCTCTTTAATAAGCCATTCTGGACAGTGTAGCGTGTTTACGTCACACGCTACACTCACTAGCAAGGCCGACCAAAACATTTCAGAACTCCACATTTCTGCATTTAGAATCTCCGATTACATGAACGTTCGATCAAAGTGTGTTGATTAACTTGTACTCGACATTTTAATTGTTCGTTCATGCAATATAGACCCTTATGGAACAGTATATAGAAAATGTTCAAACAGATGATTAAAATAGGTAGATTGGTAGGAGTTGATATAAGTGAGTATATTCTAATGCACAGGAGAGTTATAGTAGAAAACAGTATGTTATTGCAACGTTTTTCATTGTTGTATCTAAGCCCATGTCACAAATTGAGATGAATAAAGTTTTACTTTAAAAAAATAAATGAATGCCAGACTAACATGGATTAGGGAGAGACTACCCTTGGGATGTCTGAAGACTGGCCTAGTGGTCAGTCTGTAAGTAAAATCAATCTTTTAACAAGAAACATCTTTTTTAAACCATCACGTACAACGTAAGTAATTATAAATTTATATAAATGAAAATGAATCATATCGACACAATCCTAGTTGCAAGCATTTTACATCACGAGTCATAATGACGCACTCCCAGCCACATACATCACTTATAATCTACCCAATCATTTTCAGTCAAATATTACATGGTTAAGTCCTGCTTTCTTTTACACCTCATTCCTCTCCTGTATGTATTGTTCCCACAATTCCCATTTTTTTCCTATATAGTTTCCTCCTACCCTTTTCTGAAGATTTCAGTTCCAGTTTTATCTCTGTTACTATATTCAATACGTCTAATATAGTTGGTTTAGATTTTTTTTCCATTTTCTAGTAATTGCTTTTTTGGCTGACACCATAATTAGACACAGCAAGCCCTTACCATGTCTAGGGAGTTCCGATTATGTATCATAGCTCAGAAAAATCATCTACCTCATCACATCAGTCACCCACCCAGCATCTCCGACGGTGCATCCTTCAGGGAATCCTTAAAGTCTGCCAACCCACCTCACTCCCAGAAAATATGTTCCCAAGTACTTCTTTCTTCCCTGGCACACTTCCAACATTTGGTCTACTTGAGGAAAAAAATCTCAGAAGTCTGCTTGAGGTATAAAAAAAATCAAGCAAAGATGCTAAATCTTCTGGATTTTGTTGCATATTTGGGTGACCTGCATATATCCTCCCACTGTTTCTTTGTGAATTGCTTAGCCAGTCTCTCTTCCCAATCCTTTCTAACCTCCTCTGATTGATTCTTAGTTATGATGCAATATTTTATATGCTCAACTAATTATTCTTTTTTTAATGGCAACGTCTGTTCTAGATTCTTCTAGAAATTCTACCAGTGCTGATCTTTCGTTTAGGACCACCTGCCATGTCTTTCTGTTTGCCTATACTCTTGATATCAATCCTTGAAAGGGAAGGTAAACTCTAACCTGCAGTCCAAATAAATTCTTGTCCTTTTCCCATTCTTACATTTCCTTCTCTAGTTGTTTGCTCCCAATACCTTGGTTCCTTTGCCAGTTTTCTCCAATAAATTCCAGCCCCCTCTTGCCTATTGTCTATATCCCTAATTGCAGTCATCCCTATCAACAAAATCTCCTTTCTCCATTCCCGTGTTGACTTAGTTCTCAGAATACTTTTGCTACTTTATGGATATAATATTCTGTAGGATTATTGCTATTCTCCTTAAAGGCCTGCATCCAAAATCCCAGTCTTTCCTTATTTCTTGAGCTTCCCCCCCTGTTTCAGCATCATCCCTTTTCACTTTGAATTATAGTTTTCTGCTTTTGCTATGTATAGAAGTCTTAATTGTATAATCCCAATCAGCCCTGCTCTACTGGAAGAATCAGCTTATCCCACTTGACTCTTGCTGTTTTCCCCTCCCAGATAGTCCTTCAGCTCTTTATTAATTGCTATCCACAACTTCTCTGGTTGATAAAAAAAAGGGTTCCTATTATATGATCGAAGACGCAATCCTTTGAATGGGTCTTGAATGAACTTGAAAGCACAAAACAGCAAAATAGCGAAACTGCATATAAGCAATTTCTTTCCCCTAGGAAAGAAATCGCTTGGCCACCTCCGTTACTTTAGTGCCATCTCGGAGTTGGTGCATTTAAGTAGGGGGTGTGGGGGCATAGACCCCCCCCCCCCACTTTATGTAATGTTTTGTAGTTTTTATTTTTATTTATTTATTTATTTATTTGTGGAACAGTGATTTTTTCCGAGTGTTTGGGATTGTAAACTTTTGCTTTTATGGGGTTGATAAGTCAGTGTTTGCTTTTTTAAGCATTTGCTGATTTAATATAGACCAGATAAAAAAAATATGCCTGACCTGTGTATGACTTTTAAAACATTTTGACTGCTTGTATCTTACTATCCATATCCATAGAACAGAGCTTCCATTTTTTCAGTTTTTGTGTTATCTTTTGTTTAGTCTCTTCCCACATATCCTTAGCTGCCACACCAGAATTATTTTTAATTCATACTCTTTATCCTGACCCCATAAATATGGATATTGCTGAACCAATTCATGTGTGGGTACATAATTTACCGCTATTGTTTTTGTTTTAGCTTCATTAATTTTGTGTCCTGAAAAGATCTGAAATTGTTTCAAAATAAAATGTTCCACAACACTGTAATGTCTCTTTCTGATTTTGTAAGGTGTAAAATAATATCATCTGCAAATAGAGCCAGCTTTTCTTGACTACCATGCCAGTTATATCCTTGAATTTCTGAATCCCTTATTTTCTTTGCCAGTGGTTCTAAATGTAATGCAAATAACAAAGGGGAAAGAGGACACCCTTGCCTGGTATCGGAGAGGACCCCACCCACTTTAATTTTTGCTTATGATCCTTCATATATCCTCCTAATCAACCTTATAATTTTTTCAGGAAATGCGAATGCTTACTTTGCCCTGCTCATAAAGTCTGAGCTTACTCTGTCAAATGCTTTCTCTGCATCAAGACCTACCAACAGTAGCATCTTCTTGCATTCTGCTTCTCTTTGGATCTTCAGTTTCTTTTAATGTTATCAGATGTTTAGCTCCCCTCCACAAAACCACATTGATCCACATCTATCAATTTTGACATTACTGTTCTCATTCTTTTAGCCATTATAGATATGACCACTTTATAATTGTGGTTTAGTATGTAAGTGGGCCTATATGAAGCTGGTCTGATGGATCTTTACCCTCTTTAGGTATTACAGCTACCACTGCTTTCTTCCAAGATGTTGGTACTTCTTTTCCTCTTAAAATCCTGTTAAACAAAACCTTCCAGATCTTTCTTTTCCCTCCTAGCTTCCAAACTTCCACAGAAATACTGTCTATTCCTGTGGACTTTCCTGTGGATTAGTTATACATAACAATGTTTATCTCTTCTCCTGTCCTTACCATCAGTAATTGAGCCTCTTCTATCTGTAACCTTGGCATATTTAATTCTTCCATAAACATTTCCATTTGTACCTTTTCTTGATTTCCATATTTCTCTGCTTTATATAAACTTTCATAGACTTTCCGAAATAGTTCTAATACTTCTGCAGGATCTGTTACCTTTCTTGTTACAGGCTCCCTAAGCTTGGTGACGGGCCTTTTTACTTTGTTGCCTGAGTCATTGTGCTAAAACTTTGTGCTTTACTGTTGTTATCAA
This sequence comes from Protopterus annectens, assembly GCF_019279795.1. NCBI lineage: Eukaryota > Metazoa > Chordata > Ceratodontiformes > Protopteridae > Protopterus > Protopterus annectens. Next base: position 824,544,755 of record NC_056743.1, read on the forward strand.
ACTGTTGCTTAACAGCAGTCTTTCTAAACTCATGCATATCATCAGATCAAGCTGTCCTTGCTAAATCCTTAGTGTAAGAAATACTTTTGCAGTGATGGTCTCCTGTCCTTAACATCTACTGCTGTGGTAAGTTGCACATACAGATGTACAGTATTTTTGTTTACTATATGATAACTACAGTATTTGATGATTTTTAAGAACTGTTCAGTACAAGAAAAAGAAAATATTCATCTGATGGTAAATGTAAATAAGATGCAGATTTAATAGCACCTGTAAAGAGCGCAGTTTAATACCTTGAGCACTTTTGTTCCCAAACTTTTGTTACAAACAATATACTTCTCTTCATTAAGCATAATTGCAGTATGTGATGGTGCCATCTTAAGCCACATTAAGCAAAGCATTTAAAGTCAATTTCATGACAAATCTATGGGAAATTCACCCCAGGGATCACTTCTGTGGCTCTGCTCGACAGGGGCACAGGAAAATAATTTTCTTGGGTGGCGAAAGCCAGGGTACATTCCTTGGCTAGGCTTGTATGGGCCCTAGGGCCGATAGCCTAGTACCTACCTATGAACCTAAGATACATTAAAAGTGTAAGCTCATGGTACCAGCACTTTTTTAACCGTTTTCTTTTCATTGTAAGTGGTCTTTCTAATAATACTTTCAACTTGTGAGACTTCTTATGAATAAACTGTGGAGTGTTACCTATTTTTTTTTTACCAACAGTGAGTTGTCTGTAATAATTTTCCAGTTATGGATTAAAATCTTTTATAGCAACATTATTACTGTAATCTTTGTTTCTTTATTTTCCTGAAACCCAGTTCTAATAATAAATAAGGTTTGTCTTATTAAATGTTTTGTTCTTCAGCTGATGCAAAACATTTGTTTTCAGGATGCCACCTCTTTTGGGACACCTTCAGTAGTATGTCATCACTGATAATCCTACAGACCCTGACCCTTTGCTACTTGACATTATGTTTCATATGAAATGGATGTGAGCTGTTAAAATGGATGTAATTTTAGTAAACTTATTTCTACAATATAGAGAACTAGAACTGCTATTCACTTTGACCATAGCATTTGTCACATCCAAAAAGTAGTGTTATCTACGTCACTTACAGGAGTGTAGTAAATCTGTTCTGTCATTATGACCATTTTTCCAAAAGAACTTAATCACGTGTCCGCATAAACCCATGTCATCAATACATCTGTTGTATAACCACGTTTAAAAGTGGGATGTTTGAACACCCGGTGCTCCCAGGTTCCTATTACGTTATCAAAAGATAACCTAATCAAACGCTCAGAACTTTGAAACGGCCGCATTTCAAAGATCGCATTGTGGGATCACAGTACAATGTGTAGGATATTTGCCCTTTCCTCACTGTAGTGTGATCTCTGAGTTGGAGTATATATTTTAGCGGTGGGGGGCACAGGGACAGAATAAAAGTTTTGATATGCGTCCGTTTTGAAGTTCTGAGCATTCAGTTACGTTATCTTTTGATAATGTAATATGAAACCGGTGCTCCCACCAAGCTAGTGCAAAATTAATAAATGATCTGCAGTTTGGTGCACCTAGCTATTCCCCTTATCTGATGAAAAAAATCTTTGTAAAATACAGAAAAGTTGTCAGTACCAAGTCAACCAAGGTAAAGATGATATTGATTTCAAAACTGGTCAGGGTATAAAAATTTCTTGGGTATCATCTCACATATTTAATCCTGTGTCCTGAGGAATAGTTGTTTACAAGGACTCGTCAGTTATCACCATAAAATATTCAGCCCTAGTAAAAAATATTGTTTAAGTGAATTAAAAAAATTTCCACAAGTCTTTCATATATTCCATGTTTTCTTGGACAACAGGGATAAGCACAGAGTCCAGATATGCTAAAATATATTTGGCCGTACGTTTAGGAGCTGGTACAGCAGTTCTGAAAAGTAGGTTAGTTGTATTTTTGTGAATCTTCGGTACCCTAACAAGTGTTCCTGTAGTGGGATGTGGAACTATCAAAAACTCAAAATGCCAGCTCAGTATAACTTTGTCTGTGAGAGGAGGTTCTCAAAAGTTTCAGTTATTTCAGAAACAAAAGCTCTTGATGTATTAAACTGTGAGTTTCTATCAAGGCGTGTAATTTTTTTTTTTTTTTTTAGTTTTTGTGGTTCATTGTCACATCTGAGTATTCTTCCGCATTTTTATAAATAACAATTCTATTTAAAAAGACGTGTCCTGTTATCATAAGGAGAAAGTGGTTCTTCATGAGACAAACCTTGCTGCCTGGTAATGGAACTGTTGATCTGTAGCAATGTCATTATTTGCTTATTTGTTTATGAATTTCCTTAGAAGTGATAAATAGAAAGGAAGTGGGACACAAAATTGTTAGTATCGGATAGTTACTGAAGTCTTTTCTCCTCTGTCACTCTGCTAGTCGTCTGTGTGTGCAGTATATGATTAAATTAAAATAGTCATTTGGCCTTTGTAGTGTTAGGATGAGTATTGTGTTTGTCACCAGTTAGGCATCAGCTGATTCTATACCCCTCAGTGAGAGACTACTTGATTTTGAGTTATGTTGATGTTCTTCGTTTTCCATTGCTGCAGTCCTTACTATTGGGTATAGTCCGCGTCCAGTCGGCCCGAATACCAGAGTATAAGGCTGACGTCGGTCAGGGCGCATTAGACTGACGTCAGAACGTCAGGGTACTAATGCGCATGACCGACGTCATATCCTCAGTCTTTTTTGCCGCATGGTCCGATGCAGAAGCAGTTTTGCGAGTGCAGGTTGGCGTTCTGAAATATTTCCGAAACCGGAGTTTCAGACCGAAACAGAGTTGGCTAAGTACCCGTTGGGGAACATTTTGGTTTTTCTTGCCTCAGTATTTTACCGGATGTCAGAAAAAGTGAATAACTGTATTTCTTGTGGGAAACAGATACCTCATAGGGATTACCATACCTTGTGTATACCTTGTTTAGGGCCTGAGCACGACGTTGTTGGTTGCCGCTCTTGTGCTAGGTTTAACAAACGCACTATTAAGAGGAGGTTAGACTGTGCCAGGTTAGTGTTTGGGAAGCGTTGCAATTATAAAATGCCGCCGGATGTTCCGGCGCCCGCTGGCCCAAGAAGCGCAAGGACAAAACAGTGAAGCCTAGGGTTGATGAACCGGCAGTCCCGGACGTCGGTTCTTTAGAAGGCTCAGTGGAGCCAGAGGTTTTGCCAGGAGTTTCCATGGAGTCTCAGGCAGAAACTTTACTGTTACAGGATGTGCCTTCTCAGGAGGTAGGCCAGGCTGAGGGGCTTCTCAGGTAACTGTTCTTCCCTCTCTTCCCAAGGTAGTTAGAGCCTCTCCTTCTGTTGCCAAAACTTCTTTGAGAGGTAGGCCTAGTTCAGCTTCAGTGGGGGCTTCTCCTAGCATTTCGGTTCTGTACCTAAGAAACATATGCTTAAAATGGCAGAAGATTTGATTACTATGATTAGAGGTTCTATGCCCCGCCTGATAAGAGGCCTAGGGTGGAACCGAGTTTGATAGTTTTGAACAGTGTTCAGAGGCTTCAGAGTCTTCTGCGGAAGACTTGCAGGAGTATCCTACTTATTCTGATTCTGATGTGGATGATTCCACTCCTACAGCTTCTCCTCCTGAGGATTTCTCATTTTCAGAGACTCTGCATTCCATGAGGGAGCACTTTAAATGGGAAGGCCAGGATTACTCTGATTCCAGGAAAAGGCTTAGGGAATTCTTGTTTTGCCCCAGCATAGGCCCTTAGCTATTCCTCCTGTGTTGAATGTGGTGGAAGATGTTTTTGCAGAGGCTTCCCTGAATCCTGACTCTTTGCCTCCTGCTCCTTTTAAGCCTGATAGGTATTATAGGGTGCCCGAAGCTCATAAGTATTTGTTTAAGAGTCCTAGGGCGGACCCAGAAACTATTTCTCAAGGGCCTAAAGGTGTTAAGGCTTCTGTGGTTAAAAATCCTGTTCCCACTGATAAAGAGGCAAGGGCCTTGGATAGGTGGGGAAAGAAAGTGTATACTTCTTCCACTCTAGCCATGAGAGCGTTGAATTGTCAGTTTCACATGCTAAAATATCAGAATTATCTCCTTTCACAATTAAAATCTAAGGTGGATGCTTTGGCGGAAGGTATTGAGTGTAAAGAGTTGCTGGACTTGGTTCATGTGTCTGAGCAAGTGGGTAAGCATTCTTTGCAATGTGGTTTTGATGCTGTACAGGCCTCCTCGAGGGTGGCTGCTACTAGTTCTGTTCTTCGCAGGCATGCCTGGTTGAAGGATCAGAATTTAGCTGAGCATGTTAAGACAAGGATTTTGGATGCTCCTTTACAGTCTGATGTGTTGTTTGGATCGCCTGTGGAAGCAGTTTTAAAGAAAATGGAGGACAAAGCTAAGTCTATGCAAACTGTTAAAGATTTTTGCAGGTGCAGCCACCGAAGTTTAGTAGAAATTGGCCTGCTAAGGGGTGGACATATCCTGCTTATGATTCCCAGTCTAGGGGTAGGTCTAGACGTGGTAGGGGCAGGGCTCAAGGTTCTTTTAGGCCTAGAACAGGAGTTCACCTGCTCAGACTTCTGGTGAGGGCAGGGTCAGTCCTTTCGTAAACAGACCCAATGACCTGTCTTTTCAGCTGCCAGTAGATTCTCGTCTGGCAGCTCCTTTGGGAGGAAGACTGTCTCTTTTCAAAGAAAATTGGGATTTAATTACTCAAGACAAATGGGTGTTGGATATCATTCACCACGGTTACAGATTTTATTTCCATACAATGCCCCTTTCAAAGGCATGCCAGACGTTCCTCCTCCACAAAGAAAGGAGGCTCACAAGCAAGTTTCTCAGTTACTCCAGATGGGGGCCATTCAGCCAGTCCCTGTATCAGAAAGGGGCCTAGGATTTTATTCTCGCCTGTTCCTAGTACCAAAGAAGGGGAACACGTGGAGACCAATTTTGGATTTATCTCTCCTCAACACTTTTCTGGACATTCCCAAGTTCAAGATGTTGACGTTACAACAGCTTTTACCTCTGCTGGGCAAAGATCACTGGATGGTAACTTTAGATCTCAAGGAAGCTTACCTTCATGTGCCTATAAGGCTAAGTTGCAGGAAGTATCTGCGGTTTCGAGCTGGAAATTCTCATTATCAGTTCTCTGCATTGCCCTTTGGCTTATCTACTGCCCAGAGTATTCACAAAGGTTCTGGCTCCAGTGATAGCTTACTTCAGGCTTCAAGGAATTCAAATCTATCCTTACTTGGACGACTGCCTGATTCTGGCTCAAGAAAAGGAAGACCTTCTACAGCATCTGGAATATGTTATAGCAGTGCTAAGATGCCTAGGGTATTCTGTGAACGAAATAAAGTCCAGTCTAGTACCCTCTCAAGACATGTGCTTTCTGGGTGTGAGACTGAATACAGCAGCCCAGATGGCCTTTTAACCCCGGACAAACAAAAGAGTCTGTCACTTTACTTCCATCAACTATCTCATCAGTCCGTGCTGACTGCAAGGACAGTCCTTCAAGCATTAGGGTTCATGGCATCTTGTATTCTGGTGCTTCCCAATGCCAAACTGCATATGAGGAAGCTACAATGGTATCTCAAAAATGTATGGACACAGCACTGCCAGGATTTGGACACTGTCATTCAAATAATACCTTGCCTTCAAAAGAATTCTTGTGGTGGGCTCAGGAATGTCACCTAAACAAGGGACTCTCTGTGACCCGGCCAGAGGCAAGTCAGATTTTAACGACAGATGCCTCGGACATTGCTTGGGGAGCTCATCTAAATGGAAAGTGGATACAAGACAAGTGGCCTGCCAGACTACAGCATCTACATATCAACATGAAGGAGATGTTAGCAGTCCAGTTTGCATTAATGGCTTTCAAGGAGTTACTTCTTCCAGGGCAGGTGTTGATTCTAACAGACAACACAACTGTCCTGTGGTACATCAACAAGCAAGGGGGAACACATTCTTATCCTCTATGCAGGCAAGTAATGATTTTATGGGAGACTGCGCTAAGCTTGCAACTAACTCTTCAGGCAAGGTTTCTGCCAGGAGCACAGAACTCCTTAGCAGATGTGTTAAGCAGACAAATCATGGATCCCCACGAGTGGAAACTGGATCTTCATGTATTTCAGAAATTGACAGTGTCATGGGGAACTCCAGACATAGATCTGTTCGCTTCTCCACTAAACCACCAGCTGCCAAAGTATTGCACAAAGGGGTTTCATCACACAGCTTGGAAAGTGGATGCTCTGTCTTTCAGTTGGAAAAACCTTCATGTGTATGCCTTTCCACCTCTGCCTCTTCTTCCAAAGGTACTATTAAAGGTCAGACAAGACAGGCCAAGGATGATTTTGATAGCTCCAGATTGGCCTCGGCAACACTGGTACCCACTACTGGAGTCTGGTAAAGAAGCCTCCATGGCCTTTACCTCTGATTCCTCATCTGTTATCTCAGAAGGACGGTCATCTGCTCAATGTCAAGCTTCACTCTCTTCATCTAACAGCCTGGCATATTCTGTGTTGAAACACAGCAGGTCTCAACTTCCTCAACAAGTTTTAAATGTGATTATGGAAGCTAGAAGACCTAGTACAAGGAGAGTGTACGAGAAAAATGGAAGAGATTTTTATTTTGGAGTACAGCAAAGAATTTGGAGATTTCTGAGCCTAATTTGAGTGTGGCTCTTCAATATCTTACTGAGTTATTGGACAAAGGTTTGTCCTTCTCTTCCATTAAGATTCATGCTGCAGCAATTTCAGCTCACTATGATTGTGACCCACCTTTGTTTTCGCATCCTTTGTTCAAGCAGTTTCTTAGAGGGCAAAGAATATAAGACCCCCACGTAGAGCTCCTACTCCTGCTTGGATCTCAATTTTGTGTTGGAAAAACTTACTCTACAACCTTTTGAGCCTGCAGCTACTGCTGAATTGAAATACTTGTCATGGAAGACTGCTTTTCTGTTGGCTATTACTTCTGCAAGAAGGGTGTCTGAGTTGCAGGCCCTTATGGCAGTAGAGCCCTTTTTGATTTTCCATAAGGATAGGGTATCATTACGTACTAATCCTTCCTTTATGCCTAAGGTGGTTTCTAGTGTGGCTTTAAACCAAACTATTCATTTGCCTACTTTTATGCAGACCCTCAAAATAAAGGGGAAAAGATTTTGCACACTTTAGATGTACACAGGCAATTGCGTTATTATTTAAGCAGGACTAAGGATTTTAGGCAGTCTCAGCAGTTGTTTGTTTCTTTTGCTTTGAGTTCACAGGGCAAGCCTGTGTCAAAACAAACTATTTTTAGGTGGATTGGCTTTTGCATTGCATTTTGTTATTCCCATCATGGCAAGGAGATTCCAGCTGGGATTAGGCCTCATTCCACTAGGGCTACTGCCACTTCAACAGCATTTCTAAGGGGTGGCAACTAAGGATATTTTGGAAGCAGCTACTTGGAGTTCAGTGCATACTTTCTCTAAGCATTATCACCTTCCTATCTACTCTAAGTCTAGGGCTGGTTTTGCCACTGCTGTTTTGCAAGGCATGTTGTCAGCTCCTACTTCTTTATGATTTGCCAGCCTCCCTTACCTCTGCTTTGGGATTCTACCCAATAGTAAGGACTGCAGCAATGGAAAACGAAGAACATAGTACAGTTTTGTACCTACCATAAATGTAGATGTTCGAGGATTCCATTGCTGCAGTCCAATTTACCCTCCCTCCTTCCCCTCTGTGTTTAGGGGTGGTTGTGTAGGTGAGTTTACATGCTTATATTTTTGTATATATTCTTGTATATATTGTACATGTTTTTGGTGCAGGTATTTTGGGACTTGTCTTTTTAGGGTCTTCTGACATCTGGGGCAAGAAAAGACTGAGGATATGACGTCGGTCATGCGCATTAGTACCCTGACGTTCTGACGTCAGTCTAATGCGCCCTGACCGACGTCAGCCTTATACTCTGGTATTCGGGCCGACTGGACGCGGACTATACCCAATAGTAAGGACTGCAGCAATGGAATCCTCGAACATCTACATTTATGGTAGGTACAAAACTGTACTTTTTTGCAGTTGCATCAAGGTTTAACATTCGGAAATTATCCCCTTTCAGGCATTTTTCCCCTTTGCACCTGTGGCATCATGTTTTCTGGTTTAGTCCTCTGGTGACTGTTGCCATGATTGGAATGCAGTCTGTGCTGTCATATAGCAGATGAGCTGTGCTGGCAGATCTTTGCACCGAATGAGTGAGGAAAATGTTAGTCTTCAGGGAGGCAGTTTCACTCTGACTTTATTTTGTTATATACGCAGGGCCTTTCCTTGATGTGACTGTATCTCATCTTCAGTACTTTACCATGATGAGGATGTTGCAGTCATCTCTTGTTTACATGTGAAAAATGGCAGTCAGTATTTGTATTTGATTTCTGACCCACCCTGCTCCGTGAGAGTTGACCTTTTCCCACTTGTCTAGCCAAATCAAGTTATCACAAACACGTTCCTTAATGTAAATTAGTTGTACCAGATAGCCATCTTGTCCTGCTCGTGTGCATCTGTGTGTCTGTGTGCATGTCTGTGTGTAAAATGGGCACTGTCTCAGTTGGAACATCCCGGTAAACAGATGTAAAATAAATTTATTTGCTGCCTACCTCAGTGTACACCATGTTTTGTTTGACTGCTGTATAATAATACTTTCTTTAGCTAATTGTCTCCCTTTCACTTGCAACGTGTTGCCCTCCACATTTTCAGGTTTTTGACTAAGGAAATCCCTCATAACAAGGTATTTGTAGTCTATTCTTTTCCATGTACTGCAGTCCTTAATCTGTTGAGCCTCTAGGAATTTGTAAGTCTTCTATGCAAGGGCTTGCCAGCTGCTTTCTTTCCTTCTCCCATGATCTTACTGAGCCTTTGGATCTTCACAGCTCTTTTGTTTTGTAGTTCTACATTACAGAAACTTGTACCAGTGTCAGAAACAGAGTGACTTTGAGGAACTGATTTATGTTTTTTTCCATCAACTCTCTACTGCAACCGAATGGAGAGTGCTTATTGCACTGCACGTAAAAAAGACAAAACACAAGTCAGGGTGTCACTGGAAGAAAGTTTTAGATTAGTTTTGTCCAGAAATTCACAAAGTACACTGCAGTTTTAAGTTGATGCAGCGATTTGACATAACAGACATCATCATCAGCCCTCTTTTTTTCCATTTTGACATGGTCAGAATGTTACAGCAACATTAGTCAATGTGACCAGATCAGATTATGGCATCATAAAGTCCTCTTTAGAGAACAAAAGTGCATTACAGGAAAGGATAAGGCCCAACAGATAAATAACGAACATCACTGTATCTGCCCACAAAATGGCATTTTGGGGTAGAGCAATATAACAATTGGTAATTGCTTAGTGTTGCAGACACATCAGTATAGCATAGAGCGCTAAGATAAGATTAAAAAAATATTTTTTTTCAGTTCTTGTCTTTGGGTTCCTTTAAGAAATGTGTGGTCTGTGTAGGATGTTGCTATTTAAATGTATTCATTTTTTGCATGTTTGTAGCTCTGCACCTGACATTTTAAAGGGGGGAATAGGAAAGAGCAGTACACAACGCAGCAGAACTGAATGGTTAACTGAGATCCATGCTTAATGTGTTACATGTAGAGCAGCCTGTGCAGAAGACAAAAATACCTTTACTTTTACAGTGTATGCAGATTACTCTTGACATACTAAATCACAAACTGAGAAATGTTAAACAAGGAAAGCTGCTGAGGGAAGCAAGTGTTCATCACCTGTAGTGAAGTAAGAAGACTAGGAAGCAGAATTAACTGTTTTATGCACATAACGAGTTGCTAAGTATGAACATTTATATGGTTTGTGCTGCACAGCTAAAAACTTTTCCACAATTAGTTCCACCAACTTTGTGTTCATAAAGTTGGTGGAACTAATTATAAAAAAAGAAATGCAAGTAGGCGGCGCTGATTAAAAAGGGAAAAGAAGTCAAAATTGAGTAGAAAATCAGATAAGCGGCATCAGGAAATGATTGAAAACTCTGGTCTAGATGAAGTTACTTTCAGTTCCACTTAAGTGTCAGAATGTTCTTAAAACTCTAAGCTTGCTTGATAGTGTGTCATTCTTTTCAAAAGCACATTGCCAGTTTCTTCTATTTGTGGGTGTTAGCTGTTTGAATCCATCTACTGTGTTGTCAGTAAAGTACAGTTTTGTACCTACCATAAATGTAGATGTTCGAGTGCTAATACAGCTGCAGTCATAACAGATGGGTTCTCCTGCCGTCAGGCGGGTCCTCGGTCGGCCGAATTCCAAAGTCTAGGTCCGGCGTCGGTTGTCGTCGCTTCTTCCCTGACGTCAGTGCGACAGGGGTATAAAAGAACCAGCCGACGCCATGTTCTTCAGTTTTTCTTGCCCCAGATGTCAGGTGCCCCCAGAAGGAAGGCAATACATAAAATTATGAAGTAATGCAATGCGATATAATCAAAAAACAGTAGTTGCAAGCAAATACACCATAAAAGAATACCTCTAGAGGGGAAGGAGGGAGGGAAACCTGGACTGCAGCTGTATTAGCACTCGAACATCTACATTTATGGTAGGTACAAAACTGTACTATGTTCATCGTGCATACAGCTGCAGTCATAACAGATGGGTAGAATCCCAAAGCTAAGAAAGGGGTGGTAGGCACTAGGTGGAACTAGGAGGAGCCAAAATGCCCTGCAAGACTGCAGTGGCAAAGCCTGCTCTGGATTTGGAGTATAATGGTAGGTTGTAGTGTTTGGAGAAGGTATGCATAGAACTCCAAGTGGCTGCTTCCAAGATATCCTTGGTAGCAACTCCTCTGAGGAAGGCTGCAGAGGTGGCCGTGGCCCTGGTGGAGTGAGTTCTAATGCCTGTGGGAACAGTTTTGCCATGAAAGGAATAGCAAAAGCATATGCAGTGGGCTATCCATTTTGAGATTGTCTGCTTGGAAATTGGCTTTCCTGGGCCTCCTACCGCATAGGCCACAAAGAGCTGTTCTGATTTTCTGAAAGGCTTTGTTCTGTCCAAATAATAACGCAGTTGCCTGTGGATGTCCAAGGAATGTAGTAATCTCTCCCCTTTGTTTTGAGGATTGGGATAAAAAGTAGGTAAATGTATGGCCTGATTTAAAGCTACCCTGGATACCACTTTAGGCATAAAGGAAGGGTTGGTTCGTAATGAAACTCTGTCCTGATGGAAGATGATAAAAGGCTAGACAGCCATGAGGGCCTGTAGTTCTGAAACTCTACGAGCTGAAGTGATAGCCAGAAGGAAAGCTGTTTTCCAGGACAAATATTGCAAATCTGATGAAGCAGCTGGCTCAAAAGGAGGCAAAGTCAGTTTTTCCATAATGAAATTTAGATCCCAAGCAGGTATTGGTTGTTTCTTTGGAGGTCTTAAATTCTTAGCCCCTCTGAGGAACTGTCTTACAAGAGGGTGAGAGAATAAAGGAGGATCAGTGTTGTGTTCTGCAGAAATGGCTGAGGCATGGATTTTGATGGAGGAGAACGAAAGTCCACTGCTTAGTAGTTCAGCCAAATATTGTAGTATTTGAGGTTAATTCAGTGTTCCAGGGTTCTGGCCCTTTTTCTCATTCCAGACACAAAAACGTTTCCATTTTGCGGAGTAAGCTTTTCTAGTTGATGGCCTTCTGGCCTCCAAAATGACATCCTGCACCTTCTTGGAGAGTAGGGCCTGCTGTGATGCTAAGGAATCTTCCATGCGGCTAGATTGAGTGTTTTTAGCTGACTGTGAAGAGTTTTGAAGCTGTGCTGAGTCAGAAGAAGAGGCATTAGAGGCAGGGTCCATGGAGGGGAATGAGTCAGGCTCCTCAAGAGTGGGTACCAGTGTTGCCTTGGCCAGTCCGGAGCAATGAGGATCATCTTTGGTCTGTCTGCTCTGGTCTTCAATAGGACTTTGGGCAGCAGAAGAAGAGGAGGGAAGGCATAAACTGTCATTGATGTCCAGCTGAAAGAGAGAGCGTCCACTCTCCAGGTCTTTGGGTGGAAGGTCCTTGAGCAGAATTTTGTCAGTTGATGATTTTTGTGGGAGGCAGAGATCTATGTCTGGCCTTCCCCATTCTTGGATTATTTCTGTAAAAACTTTTGGATGCAACATCCATTCATGTGGATCTGTCATATTCCTGCTTAGGTTGTCTGCCAGCGTGTTTTCCTTGCCTGGCAAGTACTGTGCTTGTAGTTCCATTTGTAAGTCCATGGCCATGTTCCAAAGTGATATGGCCAGTCTGCATAGGGGATAGGAATGTGTTCCTCCCTGCTAGTTTATGTACCACATAACTGTGGTGTTGTCCGTTCTTATCAGTAGTTGACCTGGTTGTAGAAGGTCCTTGAAAGCTATAATAGCATTTATTACTGCTAGCATTTCTTTTTGATTGATGTGAAGGTGCTTTTCTTTTTGGGACCATTTGCCCTGAATGCACCGGTCTGCCATGTGCGCCCCCCAGGCGTAGTCCGAGGCGTCTGTTGTGATGACTTGATTTGCTTGAGGCTTGCTGAATGGAAGACCTGTGTTTGCTTGACATGCTTGAGCCCACCACAGAAATTCCTTTTGCAGACATGGAATTAGTGGTATTATTGTTTCCAAACTGTGGCTGTGTTGAGACCATATGTTTTTTAGTTACCATTGTAGTTTTCTCATATGCAGCTTTGCACATGGATTAGCAAGATGCAAGATGCCATGAATCCCAGAGCCTGCAGGATTTTCCTTGCAGTCAGCCTGGCGCAATTTGCCAGTGTTTTGAAGTATTGAATTAGTTGCCCCTGCTTCTCTGGCGTGAGGTAGGCCATCTGGGTGTTTGTGTCCAAATTGGCACCCAGGAAAATTATATTTCGAGAGGGTATTAGCCTTGATTTCTCTTTGTTGACTGTGTATCCCAGAGAGTTTAATAACATTATTACATAAGCCAGATGTTTCAGAAGAATGTGCTTGCTGTCCGCTTGGATCAGGCAGTCGTCCAAATAAGGGTATATTTGTATCCCTTTAAGTCTGCAGTAGGCAATTACTGATGCCAGGCATTTCGTGAATACTCTGGGCGCAGTAGATAAGCCAAAGGGCAATGCAGAGAATTGATAATGGGTTGAACCTGCAAGAAATCTGAGGTGTCTTCTGCAATTCTGTCTGATTGGGACATGCAGGTATGCCTCCTTGAGGTCCAATGTTACCAGCCAAGACTCCTTGCCCAGCATGGGAAGAAGTTGCTGTAGAGTGAGCATCTTGAATTTTGGTACGAGTAGGAATGTGTTTAGGATGGAAAGATCCAAAATAGGTCTCCAATCTTTTCCCATCCTTGGCACCAGAAATAGCCTGGAATAAAAACCTTGACCTTGTTCGTGCGTAGGTACCTCTTGAATAGCTTTCATGTTTATAAGATCTGAAATTTGCTTTTGTGCCTCTGCCCTTTGATTGTGTGGCAGTTTTGGCATGCGTCTCATTTTTGGAAGGGTATGAAAGTGGAATCTGTAGCCTCTGTTTATAATGTCCAGGATCCATTTGTCCTTTGTGACAACATGCCAATTTTTTGAGAATAGTGCCAGCTTTCCTTCTAAGGGGGCTGCCATTTGAGACCTGGTTGGCCTGCAAAGGGGAAAGTCATTGGGTTTGCTTTCTGAAAGATTGTGAGTTGTCCTCACCACCTCTTGGTATAGGAGCTTGCCATTGTCTGCCTCTGTACGATCCTTGTGGTTGTCCTCTGCCCCTCGGGCGCCTGTATCTGCCTCTTTGGGGTCTGTCCGTGGCAGGAAAGGACCAGTTTTTGGAAGGCCAATTTCTACTAAAATGGGGTGGTTGAACTTGCAGAAATTCTTTCACAGTTTGCATTGATTTAGCTTTTTCCTCCATTTTTCGTAATACTTCCTCAGCATTTGCCCCAAATAGTACATCCTTTTGAAGAGGGGCATCTAGTAATTTAACTTTGACATGATCAGGCAAGGTTTGTTCCTTGAGCCAAGCATGCCTGCGTATGACTGAGCCTGTAACAGCAGCTCTACATGAGGCTCTACATGAGAGTCTCAAAACCACATTGTAAGGTATGTTTACCCACTTGTTCTGCACTATGCATCAAATCCTGCAACTCCTTCAAGTCTGGTTGTTCAGGTTGTGACATTTTACTTTTCAATTGGGATAACAGAAACTGTTGGTATTTTAGCATATGAAACTGGTAGTTTAAGGCCCTCATGGTTAAGGTAGCCGAGGTATATACCTTTTTTCCCCCACCTTTCTAAGGATCTGGAATCTCTCTCGGAAGGCAATGGATTTTTGGCTTTGGAAGCCTTAACTCCCTTGGGTCCCTGTGAGATGGTTTCTAGGTCAGCAGCATGGCTTTTGTAAAGAAATTGGTGTGAGTCAGGAACCCTGTAGTACCTGCCAGGCTTAACTGGAGCTGGAGGTAGAGAGTCCGGGTTAAGGCAGGCCTCCGAGTAAACATCATCTAGGATGTCCAATACAGGAGGTATAGCCAGAGGCCTGTGCTGGGGTAACAAAAGAAATTCCCTGAGCCTTTTCTTGGAATCTGAATAATCCTGGCCTTCCCAGTGGAAGTGTTCCCTTAAGGTATGTAAAGTTTCCCCAAATGAGAAATCCTCAGGGGGGGATACAGAAGGAATAGACTCCTCTGCATCAGAGTCTTCAAAAGGGGAGTAAGCCTGTTCCTGATCATCAGAGTGTTCTGAAATAATGGATCCCTGATCAGAGGAGGGGGAATCTTCCTCCACTCTGGGCCTTTTGTCCGGAGGTGGCTGAGAACCTCTGATTAGAGTAATTAAATCCTCAGCCATTTTAAGCATCTGTCTCTTAGGCATGAGGCCTGGAGATGGGCCCTGTGTAACTAGTCTCTTAGGGTGCATGGTTGCTTTAGACTTGGTGAAAGCCTTGATGGAGAAAGAAGAGGAAGGTCTGAAGACACCTTGAGTGGAGGTGGACCTGTCCACATTCTGTGTTTCAACGCCAAGAGTGGCTTCGGTATCTGTAGTCGGTGTGTGGGCCGAGGAGCCTGCGACTTCGGGTACAGGAGACACCGCCAAAGATGTGTCGTCGGTAGTCAGGGGCTGCGTAGACACCTCACTGAGAACCGGACCACGTGTAGTCGGCTTTGGCGTGGTGTCGCTAGAGGCCGTGGACCTCGGGTGTCGGTCCTTGTCTTTGCGTTTTTTAGACAAAACCGGTGTCGGAGTATCCGACGACATGGTATAGTTAAAAGCTTTCCCAAAAAAATGCTGGGTGAACTCCGCCCGACGCTTAATAGTGCGTTTGTTGAATGTAGCACAACAGTGACAGGCCGAGACGTCGTGGTCTGGGCCTAAACAAGGTATACAGAGGGAATGGAAATCCTTATGCGGTATTTGCTTCCCACAAGAAATACAATTATTAACTTTGTCTGACATCGGTCTGAGGCAAGAAAAGTTTCCCCAACGGGGTACTTAGCTTTTAAGAAGACTTCGGTTTTCCAAATTTTTCGTAATCTCGTAATCTCAGGAGCTGGCCGACCGGCACTTGCGAACTGCTTCTGCTTCGGGCACCGCGCGGCAAGAAAGACTGAAGAACATGGCGTTGGCTGATTCTTTTATACCCCTGTCGCACTGACGTCAGGGAAGAAGTGACGACAACCGACGCAGGACCTAGACTTTGGAATTCGGCCGACCGAGGACCCGCCTGACGGCAGGAGAACCCATCTGTTATGACTGCAGCTGTATGCACGATGAACATCTACAAAGTAATGTAAGCAGTTGCTTTTGTTTTCTTGATAAAGGCACTTGTTACTTCCAGTAGTGCAGTAGGCAATTTTCAGTCTGACAGATGGGGCATTTCTTTAATTTTCTGCGAATAGCAGTAATGTGTGAGAATTCAGAGCTTTAAGTCAAGTTTGATAGTACTGTGAAAAGTCCCATCAAGTTATTTGACAGATTTTTGATAGATGATGATATTTTATTAACTTTAACTGGGCAAACAGTCTGGTCCTAAAAGTCTTTTCAATCATGAGCCAGGCACAGTGTCAGTAAAAACAATGAGTAATAAAGAAAAATATTTAAAGAATCTATACTTATCAGAAAAAAAAAACAAAATCAGCATTAAACAGTGAAGGGTACAGAAAGAAGTAGATGTGTCCTAACAAATGCACACATTGATGTAATACACTTCAATACAATTCACGCAAGAAAGAATTCCACTGTTTGCATCTTGGTCAGAAGTTCCCTCTAGCCTGAGAGAATAAGACAGGACAAGACGGGACAAACCAGGGGAGAATGTGAGGCTGCTAATCCAGTTATCAGAGTTTACCTTGATGGAGAAAAGGATGCTTCACAGCTTGACTGTAGAGAAGGTCACTTCACAGGTAAGTGATATGCAGGAATATGAATCTCTCGTGCCAGCATGTCTTGTATGCTGATATAGGTTTTGTTCCTTTGATGTAGTGTTTGAGTTTTCAGTTTGTTGTGAGAAGGGATGGAAGATCAGAGAGAAAATCATTCATGGCTCTAAAAGCTAGAAACTGTTCTCCACAAAGGAGTCTTTAAGAGACTGATTGTAGAGAGAAGGCTGACAATCCGTCCTGATAACTTAATTTTTGAAACCATTGATCTTTTAGTTATGAATCTTTGAGGTCTCTCAAGTTGAGTGACATATGCATGCCAAAAGGTGCATTATATTCAATTATGGGCCTAGCCTCAGAGGTACCTCAACACACCTCTCACTTACTAGCCATTTCTAAGTGCAACTTCTCTTCTGACCATATAAATTTACCTAGTACTATGGATGTAAAATTTCCTACAGTTTCTCCAGCCATCTTGGTCAACATGGGCATCCTGAGACATTGTATTTACTACTTCATGTTCACCAACAACCCTCCTAGACCATACACTATCTCCAGATTGGTTAGACAGCATGAATCTCTGGAGATACTTCAGGTGCAATTATCTTGTTGGTAGGACACCTGTTTATGTAATTGTCAGCTACAGGACCCCCTCCATGAATCAGGACACCCATTCTGCCTATTTGGATCTACTTGAGTCTATCAAGTTACATCCGAACACCATGGTTTTGGGTGACATTTAACTACACATCCTAAATAAAAATGTGCATTGCAAAGAACCAACCAAGTCTAGCATAAATAATAACATTTAATTGCCGCTTTCATAATGCAACTTCTTCAGAACACACAACAGAATAAAACTACGCTCTATTTTGTACCATATTGTCGCCTCACACTAAGACGTCCTGTTCGATTCTCAGCTGAAGCGTCATGTGTGGAGACATGCGTGAATGGGCGTACCTTCGTTGAAGGTATTATGTCAGGGCTGGCAACTCTGTACGTAAAAATCTACTGCCAATCATTAGCGGACAGGAGTACACGTGTGGCGACCCCTAACCGGGAAAAGCCTAAAGATACAACAACAACTCTAACCAATCAATTTGTTGTGGCCAATTAGTTAATAATTATTATCCAATCACTGTTGAAATACAAAAACACTTAATTTTTTAAAAACAAACTCATTCTTACAACTTTAGTTAAACTTTTCACATAAATCATTTACTTCTAAAACCTCCCCCTAGCCTTATTGTCTTTAAAAAACACTTAATGTTTATATATTTATTCAGTCCAGGCAGGGTATCAGCCCTCAATTTCACTTGCCATTCAACTTTTTTGCTCTATAATATTTTTATATCGCCTCCTCTTACATCCCCTAGTACATGCTCTGGAATGGCAAAAGTATACTACAGCTAAATCTACCTGGTATTTTAATGGTAGACTGGTAGCTTGCCAATGAAATAAAAGGTCCTTCGTGAATAAATCTACAGCTAATACATCCACTACATTTGTATGTACCAAAGCTTTTATCGGTTAGTAATGGTTGTTTCTTTGTTGTACTATGTTATAACATGTATTTAATACACCTTTCTTTTTTATATACAAATAAGGGTGTCTCACCAAAAATCCTTCTAAAATCCTGATTGCCAGAAATAGTCTTCCAGTTATTCCGAATTATTTTCTTTATTTGAAAAGTGGCTACCAACATGTCTGAATTTCTGGGAACACTCCTATGTACCAAAAAATCACCATCTGTTCTATTTAATATTTCACCTTCCCCCTTAATGCCTAGTTCTAATTTTGCACCATCAAAATCATTCTGAACATTTAATAACTGGATTCCACTAAAAATGTGCTTATGTTTTTACAGCTTTTATTTTGTTGCTTTTATTAAACCCCTTCAACCAATTTGGTCCAATAGTACAATAGGGGTAGTATATGTTGCTTAACATTTAGTTTTTATGTTGGAATGATGAGTAGAAATCTTGGATAAGGGAATACTTGCATGCAATTAAAGCCAAAGATGAAAATAATGCTCTCTCTAGGCATACAAAAGTATGTGAAAAATATAAAAAGTTCACTTTTAAGAGAAGGTGATATAAAAATATTATAGAGCAAAAAGAAGTTGAATAGCAAGTGAAATTGAGGTCTGATACCCTACCTGGATTGAATGAATATATAAACATTAAGTGTCTTTTAAAGGAAAGAAGGCTAGGTGGAGGTTTTAGAAGTAAATGTGAAAAGTTTCACTAAAGTTGTAAGAATGAGTTTGTTTTAAAAAAAAAATAAGTGTTTTTGTACTTCAGTGATTGGATAATAATTATCTGTTAATTTGTTGCAACAACTGATTGGTTAGAGTGTGTTATAAAATGAAGTGTAGTTTTATTTTGTTGTGTGTTTTCAAAAAGTTGCATTATGAAAGCGGCAGTTCAAAGTTTTTATTACACTAGACTTGGGTGGTTCTTTGCACCATATAGTTTTATTATATGGTGTTGGTTTTGGTGCTCTTTCCATCAGGTGGGGCCAGTTTTTATTATTGTATTTAACTACCCATCTATTTACTGGGGAAATTACTTGTGCGCAAACTCACTTGCCCAAAGGCTCCTCTACTTCATTAACTCCAATGCCCTGAACCAACAAGTGGACACCCCCACAAGGGGTGCCAACATCCTGGATATGGTGCTTAACCAGTATGGGGGACCACTATAGCACCCCCACTGTGAGTTTTTCTGTGGTGAGATCTGACCACAAATCAGTCTCATTCACAGTAACTATCACACCTGTCACCCCCCCCCCCCAGCAGCAACTAAACTAAAAAAAACTTCTGCAAAGCAGGTTATAACCTCTTACAGGATGGTATAAATAACTTCACTGTACTGCACATCCCCCCTCAAATGAAACTGTCAACTATGCCAAATTCTACACAAATGCTTTATACAAACACCTGAACAACTACATTGACTCAGCTATACCTGATAGGACCAAAACAATATCATGATCCTCGGGGAAGAGCAAGCCTGTCTGGTGGACAACTGCCATTAACGGGCTTTACAATAAGAGAAAGAAATTGCTGTCTTAAGAGTAAGAGGGATCGAGCCCTAAACTGGAAACTCTCCCTCCTCAGCTTAAACAAGCAAATAAGATTACTTGTGAAGTCCTCCAAAGCAAAGTCCACATTTTCTTCAACTAAGCACAACCATAAGGCATTCTTTAGTTTTGTCTATAACCTGAAAGGAAAGGCCCAGATTTGTGCAGAACTTGTAGTTAATGATACCACATATACCAAGCCTGTTGACATTGGTAACCTGCAAGCAGATAGGCTCTGTGAAAACTTCGCTCCCCTGTCCCCGTCACACTTTCCCCAAGACATCCCTACCACCTGTCCTCTACATTGTATCTCTAAAGAGCAGGTTGTGAACGCC